>NC_082642.1:41630256-41909520 GCF_028023285.1 Balaenoptera ricei | reverse complement strand
TAAGCCTAACCCTCACCCTAAGCCTAACCCTAGGCTACCCTTGACTGCTTCAGCCTGCAATAGATTTCCTGAGCACTAGTGTTTTAAGGAAGTGGTTAAAAATAGAATCCTAATGTGATTTCTTTATAATGGGTGTGTTCCTTATCTTATCCTAGTTTCTAAACTCTTCTCCATGGCTGGACCCCCAAATAATATTCCTTTACGTGCTAAGGGGTATCTAGAGAGTGGGATAGGTTTAATAACTACCCTAACCCTAACGCGTACCATAACCCTAACCCCTACACTAACCCTAACACGTACCCTAATCCTAACCCATACTCTAAACCGAGCCCTAACCCTAACCCTAACCCATACCCTACGCCATACCCGAACCCCTCCCCTAAACCCGTTCCCTAAGCCGTACCCTAAGCCTAACCGTAACCCTAGGCTACCATTGAATGCTTCTGCCTCCAATAGATTTCCTAAGCACTAGTGTTTTAAGGAACACCTTAAAAAGACAATCCTAATGTGATTTCTTTATAATGGGTGTGTTCCTTATCTTATCCTAGTGTCTAAACTCTTCTCCATGGCTGGACCCGCAGATAATATTCCTTTACGTGCTAAGGGGTATCTAGAGAGTGGGATAGGTTTAATAACTATCCTAACTCTAACGCGTACCCTAACCCTAACACCTACCCTAACACTAACACGTACCCTTATCCTAAACTGTACCCTAAACGGACCCCAAACCCTAACACTAACCCTAACCCTAACCCATACCCTACGCCGTACCCGATACCCTCCCCGAACCCGTACCCTAAACCGTACCCTAAGCCTAACCCTAAGCCTAATCCTAACCCTAGGCTACCCTTGACTGCTTCTGCCTCCAATAGATTTCCTAAGCACTTGTGTTTTAAGGAACAGCTTAAAAAGAGAATCCTAATGTGATTTCTTTATAATGGGTGTGTTCCTTATCTTATCCTAGTGTCTAAACTCTTCTCCATGGCTGGAACCCCAAATAATATTCCTTTACGTGCTAAGGGGTATCTAGAGAGTGGGATAGGTTTAATAACTACCCTAACCCTAACGCGTACCCTGACCCTAACCCCTATCCTAACCCTAACACGTACCCTAATCCTAACCCATACCCTAAACCGAGCCCGAACCCTAACAGTAACCCAACCCTAACTCTAACCCATACCCTACGCCATACCCCAACCCCTCCACGAACCTGTATCTTAAGCCGAACCCTAAGCCTAACCCTCACACTAAGCCTAACCCTAGGCTACCCTTGACTGCTTCAGCCTGCAATAGATTTCTTGAGCACTATTGTTTTAAGGAAGTGGTTAAAAAGAGAATCCTAATGTGATTTCTTTATAATGGGTGTGTTCCTTATCTTATCCTAGTTTCTAAACTCTTCTCCATGGCTTGACCCCCAAATAATATTTCTTTACGTGCTAAGGGCTATCTAGAGAGTGAGATAGGTTTAATTACTACCCTAACACTAACGCGTACCCTAACCCTAACCCCTACCCTAAACCTAACATGTACCCTAATCCTAACCCGTACCCTAAACCGAGCCCTAACCCTAACACGAACCCTAACCCTAAACCTTACCCTACGCCGTACCCGAACCCCTCCCCAAACCCGTACCCTAAGCTGTACCCTAAGCCTAACCCTAACACTAGGCTACCCTTGACTGCTTCTGCCTCCAATAGATTTCCTAAGCACTAGTGTTTGAAGGAATAGCTTAAAAAGTGAATCCTAATGTGATTTCTTTATAATGGGTGTGTTCCTTATCTTATCCTAGTGTCTAAACTCTTCTCCATGGCTGGACCCCCAAATAATATTCCTTTATGTGCTAAGGGGTATCTAGAGAGTGGGATAGGTTTAATAACTATCCTAACTCTAACGCGTACCCTAACCCTAACACGTACCCTAACCCTAACCCCTACCCCAACCCTAACACGTATCCTAATCCTAACCCATACCCTAAACCGATTCCGAACCCTAACAGTAACCCTAACCCTTACCCTAACCCATACCTTACGCCATACACGAACCCCTCCCCGAACCCGTATCCTAAGCCGTACCGTAAGCGTAACCCTCACCCTAAGCCTAACCCTAGGCTACCCTTGACTGCTTCAGCCTGCAATAGATTTCCTAAGCACTAGTGTTTTAAGGAACAGCTTAAAAAGAGAATCCTAATGTGATTTCTTTATAATGGGTGGGTTCTTTATCTTATCCTAGTGTCTAAACTCTTCTCCATCGCTAGACCCCCAAATAATATTCCTTTACGTGCTAAGGGGTATCTAGAGAGTGGGATAGGTTTAATAACTACCCTAACCCTAACACGTACCCTAACCCTAACCCCTACCCTAACCCTAACACGTACCCTAATCCTAACCCGTACCCTAAACCGAGCCCTAACCCTAACACTAACCCTAACACTAACCGTAACCCATACCCTACGCCGTACCCGAACCCCTCCGTGAACCCATACCCTAAGCCGTACCCTAACCCTAACCCTAAGCCTAACCCTAACCCTAGGCTACCCTTGACTGCTTCTGCCTCCAATAGATTTCCTAAGCACTAGTGTTTTAAGGAACAGCTTAAAAAGAGAATCCTAATGTGATTTCTTTATAATGGGTGTTTTCCTTATCTTGTCCTAGTGTCTAAACTCTTTTGCATGGCTGTACCCCCAAATAATATTCCTTGACGTGCTAAGCGGTATCGAGAGAGTGGGATAGGTTTAATAACTACCCTAACCCTAACACGTACCCGAACCCGAACCACTTCGCTAACCCTAACACGTACCCTAATCCGAGCCCTAACCCTAACACTAACCCTAACCCTAACCCTAACCCATACCCTACGCCGTACCCGAACTCCTCCCCGAACCCGTACCCTAAGCCATACCCTAAGCCTAATCCTCACCCTAACCCTAACCCTAGGCTACCCTTGACTGCTTCTGCCTCCAATAGATTTCCTAAGCATTAGTGTTTTAAGGAACAGCTTAAAAAGAGAATCCTAATGTGATTTCTTTATAATGGGTGTGTTCCTCATCTTTTCCTAGTGTCTAAACTCTTCTTCATGGCTGGACCCCAAATAATATTCGTTTACGTGCTAAGTGGTATCTAGAGAGTGGGATCAGTTTAGTAAATACCCTAACCCTAACCCGTACCCTAACCCTAAGTTACCCTTGACTGCTTCTGCCTCCAATAGATTTCCTAAGCACTAGTGTTTTAAGGAACAGGTTAAAAAGTATGTATTAAAGTATGTAAAATGTACGAATAAAATATTAATATATGAAAAATATGTATATATGTATGTATATATATATGTATGAATCACTTTGCTGTACAGCAGAAATTTACACAATATTGTAAGTCAACTATACTTCAGTATCAATTAGTTTGAAGGCACTTTTATAAATTAGGCCTTATTTCTCTTTTCCTTTCATCCTGGGAAAAATGTATAACAGAAACTTACCTGGATTACTCCGGAATGAATTCATATCACACTGAACTTTAATTGTTGAACAAACCATTAATACCAGTTACACCATGGGATGTCCTGATCCAATATGAAGTTTGTAAACCTTGTATCAAGCCTGCAGAATGCACTAAATTTGGAAATTCAAACTGCAATGAAGCCAACTATCCCATGACTTCTCCACAACTAGTTATACAAAATCAATTGGAATCCATATACAATCAAATGAATGTAGACAGAAACAACTATAGCCTTCCTTTTTTTCCTTTTAGATGAAGACGGTATTTAAGGTGATGTCTTGGGCCGTTTCAGGGTGTTACTCAATTTCCTGGGTATCTCCCATGCACACAGGAAGTACACATGTTAGTTAACTTGTTTGTGCAACTATATGAAGGTAGTTAATACCACAAAACTGTATACGTAAAAAGAATTAAATGTTAAAGTCATGTTTTGTATTTTTAATGACAATGAAAAAAAGTGTAGTGCTGATATTTGTTGCAAAAAATGAACATTAAAAACATTCTTAGTGAAAAAAAGCCATACAGAAAAGGCAACCTAGATCCCATGCTCATCTTGTCTGCTTCATATCCATCAAGGCTGTCCAAATGAGGGGGAAACTCAGTAATGGTTCCAGAAAAAGAAAACTGGATCAGGCTGGAAAAAGACATTTTCATACAGTTGGGACAGCAGGTGAAAGTTGAAGTGGGGCTGAGTATTAAATTATAATGTAGACATCAGGATTTCCTCATTTAGGGGTTATGTGCTGGTTCCTTGGGCAAAACACACTGAGCATTTTGTGCGAGGTGGCAAATGTGAGTACTTTTGGCCATTACTGAAACTTTTCTGTACATTTTAAACTACTGGTAATTAAATTACTTTTCTAGACAACCGTGTCAGCATCATGCCAGAAAATCAGACAAGACATCAAATTTTGTTATAGAGGCCAAGACTTACCCAGACCAAGTTCAACCAAATTTGTGATACTTATTTCCCTTGTAGGAGTCCACATGGTATTAAGAGGCACCGTGGGAAGAGTATATTAGTAGCTACCATGTCTTGGGTCCTGTGGATTACCTGGGGTGCAGTAGAAACTGTGAGATTTTAGTATTACAATTTTTCACATTACTTCAAAAAATATGTTAAAAAATAAATTCAGTGAAGTTGCAAAATATGGAATCAATATACACAAATCAGTTTTGTTTCTATACACTAATAATGAACACCAACAAGAAAAATTAAGAAAACAATCCCATTTTCAATTCCATCAAAAAGCACAAACTATTTAGGAATAAATTTAACCAAGGGCATGAAAGACCTATACTCAGAAAACTATAAAACACTGATAAAGAAATTGAAGACACAATAGAAAACAATATTCCATGCTCATGCATCAGAAAAATTACAATTATTAAAATGTTTATTCTATCCAAAGCCATCAACAAACAGTGCCAGGAAAACTAGACACCAGACCCCAAAGAACGACACTGGTCACCATCTACACTGCATATAAAACTAACTAAAAGTGCACAGTATTCCACATTAAACCCTTTCTCTCCTGAGTCCCCTGAAGAAGCACCCCACCCACCCAGCAGTCAGCTGCACAGGAAGATTCTCCACACTTGCTCGTTTTTTCCTCGTGTGGAGTCTCCTCACCAGTGGTTCCTGAGAAAACCCAGCTGCTGTCAGTGTGGACAATGCCTCATGGTCCAGAAGCCTAAGCCCTGACAGGAGACAAAGCTCCTGTCTGCTTGTCACAGAGCAAAGTCTGTGGGCAGGGTGCACCTGTGCCCCCAGGGTCAGACAGGTGGGTTCGGCGCCCCCTGTGGGACGTCAGAGAAGTGCCGGGAGTGCCGCACTCACAAACCCAGAGGCCTCATCCAGAAGGCAGTTCTGCTGTATATACTAAGTTTGGAAATCCAAACTGAAATGGAGCCAAGTATCTCACTGTATCTTCTCAAAAGATGGTTAAGGAGCAATTAATTACAAACCATATGTAATGAAATGAATTTAGACACAAACTTTACAACTTAAACCAAAATTCACTCAAAATTGCCCATAGACAAATTTAAATTACCAAACTATAAAAAATCCTAGAAAAAAAAAGATAATCTACATGACTTTGGGTCTGGTGACCTTATTCAGAAAACCAGAAGACAAACCACAAACTGCAAGAAACTATTTCCAAAGCACATATCTGATAAAGGATTTGTACTCAAATTATGCCAACGCCATTAAAATTTGGTAAAGATTGAAACACACACCTGGCCCAAGAAGATAAACAGGCAGTAAATAAGCATACAAGAATATACTCAAGATGCTGGTGGAATGCATGTACAACCAACTTTGGAAGACAGTTTGGCAATTTTTTCCAAATCTAAAAAGTCTCACCTTAGGATCCAAGAAGTGTACCTCTTGTATTTAGACAACTGCTTTAAAAAACTGTGTTCAAACCCAAACTAGCATCAAGTAATGTACAGCAGCTCTATTCATAATGGCTAAAAACTTAAAGATATCAGGATGTCCTTCTGTAGGTGAATTCATAAGCAAATTAGGGCACATACATGTCAAGGAGAGCCTAATACACCACCCCCAAATATGCCCATTTGACAAAAGGATTATTTTGGACTGATTAATAAGAAAGAGCAGACCCAGGAGAATCTTTCAAAGCCAAGTAGAAAATGCCCTTTTATGAGGTAAATTTACATTTATTAAGGATATCTCCATTTGTAAGGGTTTGTCCCTCTCTGGACCAGGAATTGAATGATGACTAAATATCAAGAAAAGCTTGTTGGGACTTCCCTGCTGGTCCAGTGGCTAAGGCTCCATGCTCCCAATGCAGGGGGCCAGGGTTCAACTCCTGGTCATGGAACTAGATCCTGCATGCTGCAACTAAGAGCCCACATGCCGCAACTAAAGATTCCACAGGCCGCAACTAAAGATTCCACAGGCCGCAACTAAGACCTGGCACAGCCAAATAAATAAATGTTTTTTATAAAAAAAACCTTGTCAATGAAACAGGCCTGGATGTAAATCTGTGTAACAACCATACCCTTGTTTACTGTGCTTTGCCTAATAACCTCCTTTAAATGGCTTCTTCCGTTCCCTAACATCTTTCTTTTGTTCTCAGCAGAAGATAGCATTTAAGGTAACGGCTTGGGCCAATTCAGGGAGTGACTCAGTTTTCCTAGGTATCTTTCAAGTATACAGGAGGTATGCATGGTATATATTAAACTTCTGATTGTTTTCTCTAGTTCCTCTCTTTTTCATTACAAGGGAGATCTCAATAAAGAACATAGAAGGGTAGAGGGAAAATTATTTTTCCTCTAATATACATGCAATGCAATAGTATTCAGAGATATAAAGGAATGGACCATCAACCCGTGCAAAAAAAAAATAGATACATCTAACTTACATTGCTAAGTGAAAGAATCCAGTCTGAAGTGCTACACACTGTATGGCCTCATTTATATGACATTCTAGAAAAGGCAAAACTGACATGGTAAACAATGTATAGAATATGTGGTTGAAATAGTCCATAAGATACTTTAGTGGTGAATACCTGTCACTATGCATTTGTCTATACCCACAGATTTTTACAACCCAACAAGTAAATTACAATCTATTCAAACTTAGCTGCTTAGGATATGGGAGTGTCAAAGACTGGAATACAGAATGTAACAAAGAATCTGATTCAGAAATGTATGAAAAAACTCACTGTTGGTAGTGGGACAAATGGGTTGACATAAGTTAACTTTGGAAATGTACAGAATCTGTAGGCCAAAGACAAAATGTGTCATACATACACAGTGGACTCTATGTTCTTTCCATGAGAGGTAGTAGCTAACGGTACCGAAACTACTATATCAGTAATCGAATGGAACAAGCACTGAATTTAATAAATGACAAATGGTGGAAGCCAGGTTTCTTACCACTGGAGTGGGATGTTACAGTCAAACAAAGGGAGAAGGTTACAATATCCATGTCATAACAGATCCGGTTGGAGATATCAGTATAAACTCTCTTTAGCCTGCACATAGTTCCACATGGAAATCTTTATAATTATGTGTGTATGCATAGGCTGGGATACTTGCATATATTTCCATGCACTGTCAGCTGAGCATATTTAGCTCCCACATGTACGTTTTTAATACCATTCTCTAATAAAAGGAACAAGGGCTCTTTGAAGAAAGGGCTGATACTAGGACTGAGACAGTAAATATATGAAGCAGGATAATCTTAAAATATCAGAAAGTAAAGAAGTACCAAAAAGTTTAAAAACCCACAAAAGAGAAATTATGTAAAATGAAAACAGGAGCAAATGGAAAAAGCTCTCAACAGCCAAAGCAAGAATTAACTAAGCAGTCTTATAATGTAGCACTGCATTATAACCAAAAGTTTACAATAATTATTCACGTGCCCAAACTGGTAAAAATAAATTACATAGTTTTTGATGAACGGTGTTAAAAAGAAATCTCCTATGCAGAAAGCTTCTAAACAATTTATATAGCCACTCAGCTGTCCATCAAGGATGTGAAGCTAACCCCTCTCTCCTCAAGTGTGGGTTCTGCATTATGACTTCCTCCTAAATAAGACACACAGGATGGACATGGGAAAAAATCAACTTCACTGTGGGAACACTTGACAAACACTACCTCAGCTGGGTGACCAAAGTTGAGAATATAAGTGAGAAGTTCCCTTGAGAGACTGTCCTCTTGACATACAGTGAAGAGGAAGCACTTCACGTCTGTGATCTGCTTTTTCAAAGCTAAGTCTAACCACAACAAAAACACCAAGCAAATCCCAGTGCCCGGCAGTCTATAAAATACCTGACCAGTCCTCCTCCACACTGTCAAGGTCATGGAAACAAGGAGAGTCTGAGCAACTGTCAAAGCCCAGAAGAGACTAAATAGATATGATGACCCCATGTCCTTTGAGATCCTGGAACAAGGAAAGGTATAACAAAGGGAACATGAATAGGGACTTCGGTTAATAATAGAGTATCAATATTTGTTCATTATTTGTCATGATTCTGTAGAAAATTAGACAGGAATAATTAAACGTCAAATAAGAGAAACCTACTGTAACAAACTGGAAATCTAGAAGAAACGGGTGATTTCTTTGTAAAAACACATTACCAACATGAACACTAAATTAAGGAAAATACAAAAAGACCAATTAATCACTGAGGAACCTCTTCCCCATACTGGTTATCCTATTACTGTTCCAGGGTTTCCCTCTCCCGGGACAGGGAAGGAACAGGGGCAGAGCTGTTTGGCAGCTCCACTAATATCTGGTCCCACCCAGAATCTTCATCTCCCCCAGCCATGCCTACCCAGTGAGGACACCTGAGGAAGGATCAGGGATTATTGATTCAGATGTATCAACTACGAATTTTTCTTTTCCCAACGACTGGACACACTTACTGAAGTAAAATAAGTTAGTATTTATTGTAAGGGTAGAAAAAAATTAATACTTGCAAGTGGCAAGTTAAAGAATGGGTTTGGACCTGGTAGGTCCAGTGGCTCACACTATCTCAGTGTGACCTTGCTTCTCTCCAAAACTTTGTCCTGCTCAGTGCCTTTGGGGGATCCCATTCACAGGCACAGGCTCTCTCATTGCCCTTGGGCCAACAGCAATTCTAGGCTGACAACCACTCACCATCCATTTTCCAAGAAAGAGTTTCTCCTTTTCTTGGGTTCCAAGAAAGTCATGGTTTTAAATGCCTTTGATCTGGCTTGGGTTGCATTCTCATCCTTGACCCATCACCAGAAGATGGAAAATGGGACTGACTAGATGTGGGTTGTAAACCCATCTTCAAGCTGGGTGGAACATGGGGTCATCCTTCTGCAACTGTTTGGACTGGAAGCAGGTGAGATGTAATTCCCAAAGGAAAACTGAGGCACTTGGGCCTCAGAACAGATGCTGGCTGGCAGAAAGCAACAGATTCTAAGTCAATGACAGCTCACTGCACAGCACAGAATCTGACACAAAAGGAAGAAAGGGGTTCAACTCAGGGTCAGGGGCTGCAGCTACTCATCCAGTGCTCTTACTGTCCTCCCAAGACTGCAAGAAGTTCTTTCACTTGCTGACAAGTCAGGATCGTTGGTGGTGGTAAACTCAAGTCTCTTTCCTTGGGCATCAGGTCCTCACATCTCAGAGGTGGGCCCAAAACAGCCCATGTGCCCTCAGAAGACACACAGACCTCATTCCTGCCCCTGAGAGGTGGGAGCCCTTGAGTTATGCCATCTCCCTGGCCATATTAATTGCCCATCCCTGAAAAACAATACTGCTCATTTTCCAGTTTCTTCTCTCTCATTTACTAAGTGAAGAAACCAAATGCTAGGGTGGTAAAGAAACTCTTGTGCAATGAAGTAATGGGAGGCTCAAGAATTATTCCATGCCATGGAACCCATAATTGGCAGGCTTTCCAGAGGCCACATGGATGCATATGGCTCTCCAAGACAATGCA
This sequence comes from Balaenoptera ricei, assembly GCF_028023285.1. Lineage (NCBI taxonomy): Eukaryota > Metazoa > Chordata > Mammalia > Artiodactyla > Balaenopteridae > Balaenoptera > Balaenoptera ricei. The sequence continues at coordinate 41,899,577 of NC_082642.1, read as the reverse complement.
GTCTCAGTGTGAACCTCCCATTGTGAGGTCCAGGTGCTCCCATATCTTTGATTCTTAATGAATATGAATGTCAAAAGTTTCTAACGACTGAAAGGACAAAGGATTGCAGGGCCATGGCCTCCTGTATGGTTGTTGTGTCAGGGACGCATTCCAATGTTTAGAGGATTATTACTTCTCTTGGCAGCCTATGAGGCTGTGAGGGGGAGGCCTTTTTCTCAACCACATGGATGTTGGTAGTTGAAACTTCTCAAAGGAATGTCTACACTGCCTAGGTAGCTGTTGAATTGCCCGGCATCACGGTCAGCTCTGTAACTATACATGAGGGCCTGGCAGTGCCCAGGCTGGACTGAGCTAGAGGACCACAGATGCCTGCCTGGATAGTCAGAGGTCAAGGGCTGTCCTGCCTGAGACCTGATCATCTATTCATGCCCACTCAGATGGGACAAAGGATGCCTCCAGTGTCAGGAGGGCCCCACCAGCCCTTAAGAAGGCAACATCTGGGGGCTGGCAGGTCACTGCACCCAGTCCTGTATAAATCCACACATGTCCACTGAGTGCCCTGCTGTCTGGGCTGTGCTGGAAACTGGGGCTGCCCAGGCAGAGTAGGGTCAGCATCACCCTTCCCAGGTAGGAGGGCAGAAGGAAACCATGCATGACTTCTGACACCCTCCCCAATCCTTGACAGAGGTTGAGTTGGGTAAGAAACAGTCCGAGACAAGAACAGACATTTCATTCTTCTCTCAGAGCCCAGGACTGAGGGAAGGGAGGCCAGAAAAACAGTTATTGACCTCAGCTCCCTGACTCCTGTCTGACCCTGGGCAAGTCCTATCCATTCTGAAGGCTTCAGAGAGAGGGAGAGGGGAGGGCAATGAGGGCCAATTGTGCTTAAACATAACTCTAACCTTTACCCTAAGAACCCTAACTTCTAACCTTAACCCCCTAACAACCCTAGCCCCAGACCCCTAGACCCTCGCCCCTGACCCCTAAACTCTAATCCCCGACCCTGACCCTTTAACCACAACCCTCTACCATGACTCTCCAACAATGACCCATAACCCTAAACCATGGCCCCTGAACCCTCACACTGACTCAACCCAAGACCTAAAGCCTGGCCTAGTGGGTGCCGAGGGATGACTGTATGAACTCTCAAATAAACCAAGGAATTAAATCTTCTTGACCATGAATTTAACAATGGTTTCTTAGATTTGACAGTAAAGCATAAGAAATGAAAGGAAAAAATAGACAAATTGGATTTCCTCAAAATTACAAACCTTTGTGCATCAAAAGAGGCTATTCAGAAAGTAAAAAGACGGCCCACAGAATGGAAGACAATATTGGCACGTTGTATATCTGATAAGACTCTTTACCTAGAATATACCCAGGACTTCTACAACTCATCAACAAAAAGACAAACAATAAAATTTTTGAAACAGACAAATGGCTTGCATGGACTGCTCTTCAGGCAAGACATACAAATGGTCAACAAGGAAATGAAAAGATGTCAAACATCAGTAGTCATGATGAAAATGCAAATTAAAGCCACGATGTGATGCCCCTTCACACACACTAGAATAAAAATAAATTTTTTAATATATAAATAAAAATAACAAATGTTGGCAACAATGTAGAGAAATTAGAACCCTTAAAAGTTACTTGTGGAGATGTACAATGGTGCAGTCTATATGTACAAAACTTTAGCATTTACTCAAAAATATAAAATATAATTACCATGTGGTTCAACAACTCCACTCCTAGACATATTCCCAAAAAATTGAAAACAGGTGTTCAAACAAAAACTTGTTCACCAATTATTCATAGCAGCACTGTTCACAGTAGCCCAAGGTAGAAAAGATTTAAATGTCCATCAGCAGGTAAACAGATAAGCAAAATAAGGTAGACACATAAGCTGCATTATTCTGTCATATAAAGGAATAAAGTAAAATTATACAGCCACTGTGGAAAACTGTATGGTGGCTCCTCAAAAACATGGAAAATGTATGATCCCTTGATTCCACTCCAGAGTGTGCACCCAAAATATTAGAAAGCAAGGACTGGAACAGATATCTGTGCCCCATATTCATAGCAACATTATTCACAATAGCCAAAAGGTGGAAGCAACACAACACATCCTTCAACAGATGAATGGATAAGTACAGTGTAGTATATACACAATGGAATATGACTCAACCTTTAAAACTAAGGTAATTCTCACACATGCTACAATGTGATGAACCTTGAAGTTATTATGCTAAGTGAAACAAGCCAGACACAGAAAGGACAAACGTTCTATGATTCCACTAGTATGAGGTATCCAGATAAGTCAAATTCAAAGACAAAGTAGAATAAGGTTGCCAGAGGTTGAGGTGAGTTAGTGTTTAATGACTATGGTTTCACATGGGGAAAATAAAGTTCTGGAGATGGATGGTGAGGATATTTTTTAGAACAATGTGAATGTAGTTAACGCCATAGCACTGTACACTTAAAAATGGTTTAAATGGGTCTTCCCTCGTGGCACAGTGGTTAAGAATCCGCCTGCCAATGCAGGGGACACGGGTTCAAGCGCTGGTCCTGGAAGATCCCGCATGCCGTGGAGCAACTAAGCCCATGCGCCACAAATACTGAGCCTGCGCTCTAGAGCCCGTGCTCCGCAAGAGAAGCCACCGCAATGAGAAGCCTGCACACAGCAACTAAGAGTAGCCCCCGCTCGCCGCAACTAGAGAAAGCCTGCACACAGCAACAAATACCCGACACAGCCAAAAAATAAAATAAAATAAATTTTTTAAAAAAGCTTTAAAAAATGGTTTAAGTGGTAAATGTTATGTGTTTTCAATCACAATGGAAAAATGAATGAAATAATGATCAATGTTACAATGTGGATAAACATTGAAAACATCCTAAGTGAAAGAAGCCATACAGAAAAACCACCCAGATCATGCTCATCTTGTACACTTTAAATCCAGCAAGGTTTTTAAGGTGAGGAAAAGCCCCAGTGATGGTTCCAAGAAAAGAAAACTGGATTCGAATGGAAAAATACGTTTCCACAAAGCTGGGGCAGCTGGTGAAAGTTGAAGCAGGTCTGGGGATAGGATTATAATGTGGAAACCATAATTATTCCCCATTTTGGGGTTATGTGCTGGTTCCCTGGGAGAGTGGCCCTCCCATTCTCACAGGGTAAAACAAACTGGTGTATTTTGTGAATGTGGAAAACTTGATACTGCTATTTGAAGTTTTGTATACACTTGAAATTTACTAGGAAATAAAGTGCTTATCAAACAACCATGTCGTACCACGCCAGAAATACAGACATCAAACTTTGTTATAGAGGCCAAGCTCTACCCAGATCCAGCTCACCCACAGTGGTGATGTCAATCACCCTTGTAGGAGGCCACATACTACAAGAGGCACCGTGGGAAGATTATATTGGGAGACACTATGTCTTGGGTGCTGTGGATGACCTAGATGTAGTTGAAACAGTGGGATTTCTGAATTCTAGTTTTCCACATTCAATCAACAAAAAACTGTTACAACTAAAAAATGAATTCAGTAAAGCTGCAGGATACAAAAGAAAGAAAAATCAATGCACAAAAATCATTTGTGATTCTATACACTGATAATGAACCATCAGAAAAAGAATTTTAAAAAAATCCCACTTACAATTGCATCCAAAAAGATAACTAGGAGTAAATTTAACCAAGGACGTGAAGGACCTGCACAATGAAAACTGGAAGACACTGATAAAGGAAACTGAACAGACAAAAATAAATGGAAAGATACCCCGTGCTCATGGGTAAAAAGAATAGTGTGAAAATATGCATTCTAAGGTGGGACTTCCCTGGCCATCCAGGGGTTGGGACTCTGCGCTCCCACTGCAGGGGGCGCAGGTTCGATCCCTGGTTGGGGAACTAAGATCCCGCATCCTGCATGCCACATGGTGTGGCCCAAAATTTTTTTTTAATTTTAAAAAATATGCATTCTAGCCAAATTAATGTACACATTCAACACAATCCCTACCAAAAGTCCAAAGACACTTTCCATAGAAACAGAGCAAACAATCTTAAGATGTGTGTGGAACCACAAAGGACCCAGAAGAGCCAAAGCCAACCTGAGGAAGGAAAATGGGCTGGAGGCATCTCGCTCCCTGACTTCACACTTCATTACGAAGCTACATTCCCCAAAAAGTGTGGAATTGGCACAAAAACAGGCGCACAGACCAAAGGAACAGAGCAGAGAGCCCAGGAACCAACCTACAGGTATGTGATCAGTTAATTCACAAGCAAGGAGCCAAGAACATACATCAGGGAAAGGACAGTCCCCTCAATGAACGGTGCTGGGAAAACCGGACGCCACTCGCCAAAGAACAACACTGCACTCTGTCTACACCACACACAAAAGCGGCCAAAAACCCAGTTTTCCACATCAAGCCCTTCCTCTCCTGGGTCCTCTGAAGACAGACACCCTCAGCGGTCAGCAACGCACAGGAACCTTCTCCCCACATTTCCTCACATTTTCCCTCAGTGGTGTCACCTCCCGGCAGGTCCTGAGGAGACCAGACTCCTCTCAGCATGAACTGGACCCCACAGTGTCCCAAAGCTGAAGCCTCAGGGGGTCCTGAGGAGACTCGGCTTCTGTTAGTGTGGACTCGACCCCAGCTTGTCCTGAAGCCCGGCCGTCAGCGTGGATGCAACCCGCGTGTCCCAGAAGCCAAAGCCCCAGCGGGTCCTGAGGAGACAGGGCTCCTCTAAGCATGAACGTGAACAGCATGATCTGAACAGACATCCCGCCATAAAAGGATATACAGATGGTAAAAATCATACAGAAACAAGCTCAACATCATATACCATTAGGGAATTACAAATTAAAATCATGAGATATCACAGCATACCTATTTAGCACTGCTAAACTCCAAAAATATGAAAATACCAATTGTTAGAGGGTGAGGAACAAAAGGAGCTCTCCTTCATAGCTGGGGGGATGCATGTGCAGCCACTTTGTAAGACAATTTGGCAGTTTTTTTCCAAAACTAAACAAGTCTCACGTTGGGATCCAACAATCATGCTTCCAGTATTCAGGCAACTGCTTTGAAAATCTATGTCCAAATGCAAACAAGGATGCAATTATGCACAACAGCACTTTCATAATGGCTAAAAACTTGAAGAAATCAGGATATCCTTCAAAAGATGAATGTATAAGCAAATTGGGGTACATCCATGTCAAGGTGAGTAGAATATGCCACCCCAAAATATGTCTCTCTGGCATAAGGATTATTTATTTAAAAAAAAAGGGGGGGGCTTCCCTGGAGCCTCAGTGGTTAAGAGTCTGCCTGCCAATGCAGGGGACACGGGTTCGAGCCCTGGTTCGGGAAGATCCCACATGCCACAGAGCAACTAAGCCCGTGCTCCACAACTACTGAGCCTGCATTCTAGAGCCCACGAGCCACAACTATTGACCCCGTGTGCCACAACTACTGAAGCCTGCACACCTAGAGCCTGTGCTCCGCGAGAAGAAAAGCCACAATGAGAAGCCCATGCACTGCAAAGAAAAGTAGCCCCTGCTCGCCACAACCAGAGAAAAGCCTGCATGCAGCAACGAAGACCCAATGCAGCCAAAAATAAAATAATATATCCAATAAAAATATCTCAGAAAACTGAGATTGCTGTTTTATGAAAGACATTTACAATACAGAAGTCTCCATTTATAAGGGTATGTCCCTCTTTGCACCAAAAATGGAAGGATAATTAAATCTTAAGTAACTCTTTTCAATGGAGAAGTCCTGACTTAAATGTGCAAACAATCATACCCTTGTTTACTGTGCTTTGCATGATAACCTGCCATAAGTGGTCTTCCCCCCTTCCCCAGCATATTTCTTCTGTTTTTAGCTGAAGAGGTATTTAAGGGGATGGTTTTGGTCATTTCAGGGAGTGACTCAGTTTTCCTTGTTATCCCCCCTGTATTCAGAAGGTATACATGTAATTAAACTTCTGCTTTTCTCCTGGTAACCTGTCTTTTATTTCAGGGGCAGGGGGGCCTCAACCAAGAACCTAGAAAAGTAGAGGGAAAATTGTTTTTCCGCCCATACACATGCAGTGGAATACTACTCAGCAGAAAGGAATGCACCATCAGCCTATGGAAAGACATGGATAAATCCTCAGTATATACTGCTACGTGAAAGCATCCAGGCTGAGGAGGCTGCACACAGTATGACCCCATTGGTGATATTCTGGGAAAGGCAAAGCTACACAGATGATAAGCAGATCATGGGGTGGGGGTTTGAAGTGTTCCATGTGACACTCTAGGATGGATACCTGTCACTATGCATTTGTCTAAGCCCACAGATGTGTGTAGCCCAAGGGGCCAATCATAATCTATTCAAATTTAGTTATTTAGGATGTAGGAGTGTTGCAGGATGGAATACATTATGTGACAGAGTCTAACTGTATTAGAAATATATGGAAACAACTCACCGTAGGGGATGGGATCAAAGGTGCTGACCTAAGTTACCTTTGGAAATGAATGGAATCTGTAGATTAAAGGCAAAATGGACCCTATATAAACAGTGGGCTTTATTTTACGAAGTTCTTTCCAGGGTGTAGTAGCTAACAATTCTGAAACCTCTGCACGTGTAACCTGGAAAGGAGCAATGCATACATAAACGGCAGATGGTGGGAGTCAGGCTCCTTGCTGTGGGAGTGGGAAGTTACAGATAAGCAAGGGGAGAGCCTCTGCCCTCGTAATGCTGGATCTGGGCTTCCTGGGCGGATGTTGACTGGCCGGGGAAACACACAGATCTTCACGCTGGGAAGACCCTGCAGACACAGGAACTTCACGCCCCATCTTTCCACCCATACCTGCTGGAAACACTCAGCCCTCCATCATCAGTCAATTGCAGCGTTAAGACATTCCCATCCCCAGGCAGATAAAGGAGCATGAGGGTCTTGCTTACGCCTAAGCTGTCCCAGAATCCAGGCCCTGGGGGTGGAGCCAGGTTGGGGGTGCCTGGGCCTCTGACCAGCAGGTGAGAGGAAGGAGGAAGACCAGTCCTGAGGACAGAGGTTCCCTCAAGTCTGTGAGCCCAGGAGCCCCGATGGGATTCATTCCCACTGAGGACATGGGCGGGGCCTGCAGTGGTTCTGTGTTCCCCCTGGGCCCCTTTGATGAAGCCATGGCAGCACTGGGCCCAGACATCTACTGGCAGTGTCTCAAACTCTGACACAGTGGTTTTACAAAGGAACAAGAGAATGGAGCTGAGCCCCTGACGGCCACTCCTTTCTGGCTCTGAGTTGCTTCCAACTGGACGGCAGTCACCTGCACATAGTCTGCTGTGACCTACCTGCCCCCTTTGGCCTTTCCTCTCCCTCCCTGCGATGATGCCCATGACATTTCCAGCCTCGACCCCTCTCGCAGGCCAGACTCCTCTGTCCAGTCACTGCACCCCCATCTCACCTTGGGGGCTAACAGGTCCCTCAGAGGACTGGGATCCTGCAGCTCCCCACACCCAGGAGCAGCCCCACCTTCCCAGGTTGCCGAGCCCAGGCACCGGGTGTAACCGAGCAGGACCCTACGGGGCCTTCCCAGTACAGACCCCTCCCCGACATCCTCTGCTGTAGCTCCTCTCTGAAGTACCTGGATAACAGTATCTGATGCACGCTTCCTGAGTTGTTTTACAGATGCTGAAACCACCACCAAACGGAAGAAATTAACTACCTGATGATCTTGAACAGGTAGCCCCGGAACTTCTGGTGCCTAAGAATTTATAATGTTAACCACCTGTTACCTCACCATCAACCGGAGAATTGTGCACCAGCTGATCGCATACCCTGCGACCCCCCTCCTTCACTTGGCCTTTAAAATTCCTTTGCTGAAATCCTTCAGGGAGTTTGGGGTTTTAGAGCACAGGCCACCTGGCCTCCTTGTATTGGCACTCTTACAATTAAAGCTGCACTTCCCTTCACCACACCCGGTGTCAGTAGACTGGCTTTACTGCACTCGGGCAAGCGGCCCCAAGTTTCGTTCGGTAACACTGGGGTCTCCCAGGCTCCCACTCTCCTTGTGTCCCACTGACTGTCATCTGCTCCTCCAGAGTCTTGCTGCAGCAAAAATAGAAATGAAGTTTTCCCTCCCCTGAGAACAAGGAAAACAAAGGGAACAGCGAACAGGCTAGAGAAGAAACATAACCTGGCCTGAAAGAGTTCATCACTCCTTGTTTTACTTTGTCACTAATTTGTAGTAACTAGATGTGTACTTTACAAAGCTAATCTCACTCCCTGACACTATGTAATTTACCTCTGGCACCCATTACCCCTAACTCTGTGTGAGTTACATCCCCTGCCTCTCACTCCCTAACCTTATTATGTCCAGCACTTACATTCTATACGCCCTTCATAACAAGTCACCCCCTATAGTTTTTGCATTTCAGAAACAAGGTCACCGGTCGATAAACCAGAAGCAAACGGATGCAATTACCAGACTGCCAGACCCCAATTACCGGGCAGCCTGATGCCAACTATGACTGTTTTGAAATAATGCAAAGGAAAGGAGGAATGCAAGACCTTCACTACTTCGATCCTCATCCTATACCCCGGACCGCGAGAGCCCCACGTATAAAATCTTCCCTGATTCTCAAGGAGGGGTGCCCAGTTCTTGAGGCGCTAGCCGGCTGTGTCTTCCCTGTTGTCTGGCAGAAGAATAAAGTCATCTCTCTCTTCCTCCAAAATCCCTGTCTCCGTATTTCTGTTTGGCCTCGGTGCACAGGGAAGCCGAGATTTCGACAGCAGTCTGTGGCCAGTTCCCACACTAATTCACCTCTACGCCCACAGCCCTGGCCCAAGCCCGATCCTGTGCCTGGTTCCTCCATCAGGCCCTGACAAAGCTCCCTGCCCACACGGTGCACCTCACATCCCACCCCAACGTGGTCTTTCTGAAGCATAAACGAGACTGTGACTCTCCCCCACCTGTAATCCCCCAAATGTTTCCCCACTTTCGCTAGGGTATCTGCTGGGAGAGACATCTGCCAAGGCCCTGAGAGTCCCCGGCACCCCCACGAGGCTGCTGGCTCCTGGGTTCCCTGACAATGAGCACCTCAGCCGGCCAGGAGACACGGCAGGAAACCCCAGAACCGCTCACCTCAGGAGGGGACTGGCACGGCCACGGCCTGATCAGAGAGAGCCGAGAAGGGCTCCCCAGCTGGGACACAGACTCTGCACGAGTGGCCTCTCCCTGAGCCACTACATCACCTCGTGTGACTTGAGGGAAGGAAGGACCGAGGCACACTTGGCTCCTAAGGAGGATGGGACAGGCTCAGCCATGCCCCCCAGATTCACATGCTGAATCCCTAACCCCCAGGACCCCAGGATGTGGCTGTATTTGGAGATGGGATTTTTAAAGAGGCGATCAAGGTTAAAATGAGGTCACTAGGGTGGATCTTAATCCAATAGGATTGGTGTCCTACAAGAAGAGATTAGGACACAGATAGGCACAGGGGGAGACCACGTGAGGACCTGGGGAGAAGATGGCTGTCTAAGTACCAAGTAGAGAGGCCTCAGGAGAAACCAGCCTGCATACACCTTGATCTCAGACAGCATCCAGGACTGGGAGATAGGTCTGTTATTCAAGCTGCACAGTCTGTGGTATTTGTTACAGAGGTCCTGAGCAGACTCACACGCAGGGTAACTCAGGGCTCAGACTGGACAGAGCCCACTCTCCATCCCCCTGTACGGGAGTTACAGGATCCTCAGGAACTGAGGAGGGGGTCCCTGAGGAGAGGCACAAGATGGAAGGTGCTAGGCATTAACATGACTTCATTCATGTTAAACGTGCCTGAAGTCCATTCACACGAGATGGTTTTGTCCTGTATGTACATTGGCACCTTCGGTCTGAACTGCAGATCTTTAGCTTCACCACCTCCACTGAGAGCATTAGCTTCACCTACTGTGGACCATCTCCTATAGTATTTCCAGAACCACAAAGCATCGAACCTTCACAGGACCCAGAGTCTGTGCGCTAGCATCTGGGCGACCCTCACAGCAGGGCCGCGCAGCTACCCATCAGGACCCATTTCCCTTTTTCCTGTTCACAGCTACCCTGCACCTCCCAGCCTTCCCACCCCTTACAGCTAGGGTGTAGTGTCTCGTGTTACCAAGGGGAAGGGGTGGAGGTGGTGAGGGCTTGGCCAGCCTGCATCCTAGGACGGAGGGCATGATGCCCATCTGGTCACCCCACCCTGCTGGTTGGAGCCCTCACCTGGAAGCAGGGAGGAGAAACAAGGGGGACAGAGCCTGGGACCTGACACCCACCTGCCCTGGACTCTCACAAGAAGGGGAAAGAGACAGCTTGAGCTTCAGCCCAGTTTTGGGAGACACTTTGTCCAGCAACAAACTTGTGCCTTAAAAGCCAAGGTGCTTTACAAACCCCTCCCCAGCTGTCACAGAAAGTCAGGCTTAATCTCATCACACTTTTCTCAAACCCCAGCTCACGCTGAGACCACCTCTCAGGTGATGGTGCTTCAGAGCAGCCCCTTTACAAGACCTCTGGAGTTCAGCTCTCCCAGCCCTGCCTTCAGTTTAAGGGAGAAGTTTCCTTGACAAACCTGCTCAGTTTCCTTGACAACCAAGCTTCGCAATCTCCCAAACTCTTCTCCTTCAAACTTTCCTATTCTAGGCTTGATGAGCCTAAAGTGACTAGTGCTGTCATCATGTGCCAGAGAGTGACTCCTCCAAGCCCGTAGTTACTGGTTACATGATGCTACTGATGATGAAATCCCAAAAGAGCCAGCTTTGCAAGGTAACCACTTCTGGACTCGGCACTGGGTCCCTTTCCACGGACAGAGTGGAGCGGCTGTTTCCACGGGCCCCGTGGTGGAAGAGCTCACCTAATGCAGCCAGGATTTCATCCCTTCCAGGTGATTCCAGGGTCCTCATTCTCCCCAGACCCCCACCCACATGGCTGCTGTCTGTGCCAGTCTATACGGGACCTTGGTAATCTCCTAAAATGAGGGTTATTTTATACACAGGTAATGGGTTGAATGCTGGCCCCAAAAGATGTGTCCCCCGAGAACACGTGAACAGGACCATATCTGGGAAAAGGGTCTTTGTATATGTAGTTAAGGATCTCAAGGTGAAGTCATCTTGGGTTAGGGTGGCCCTCAATCCAACTGAGAGAGTCCTTATGAGAGACAAAAGAGGAGAGGCACAGACACAGAGGAGAAGCCACGTGAAGACAGAGGCAGAGACGGGAGGGATGCAGCCACGAGCCTGGGGACGCCTGGAGCCCTCGGAAGCTGGAAAAGGCAGGAAGAACCCTATCCTGGAGCCTTTGGAGAGACTTCCGTCCTGCAACACCCTGATCTCAGATGTCTGGTCTCCACGACTGGGGGAGGATGAATTCCTGTTGTTTTAAACCACCCAGCTTGTGGTCATTTGTTACAGAAGCCACAGAACAGTCACACAGACCCTGCTCTGTAGGATCCTGGAAGTGCGGGTCTCAAAGGCCAACAAAGGCTGGATCGCAGAGCCCTGAGAGTCAGCATTGGGACCCAGAAATCCTAAAGCAGTGGCTGGACACCAGAACGCTGAGGGGTCAGTTGGAAGCCCATCCCTAAGGGTGCCAGCTGCACACGGCCTCCCCAGGTTTTTACGCCTGTACATGCGTAAAATAAGTATTTCCATCCTGATTCAGGACCTCTGATATCACCGTTCACATTGCTAATTAAGAACCCACTAGTTACACCGACGAAAACCCTATCAGGGCACTTGCTCCAGTGGTAAACAATTCTGAAGTTGGTCACAGCTGGGGAACTGTCTCCCATGCAGCCAGCAGCCCCCACACAAGAAGCGTCCTCATTGCAAAGCTGGGGGACCATGAAGAGGCGTTTGTGAGTAAATGTGAGCTGAGCCCCAGGCCAGCTGCTGCTGAACTTTTCCCACCCTTCCCAGGTAAAACACCGGAATGTGTGCAAGGACTTGAAAGCCTAGAGGAAGGGGCTTGGAGTCACACCAGCGACAACACGCAGGCCGACTTGGTGCCTGCAGGCCAGCCAGGATGGTCCTGGCCCCGGGCACTCTTCTGGAAGCGTTCCATCTCCCTGCCTGAGGTACCCCTTCTGTCCCGGCCCCCACTGCTCTTTTCCTTCCTCACCTCTGCCAGGGGAGAAATTCCAGCAGCAGGTATGGGTGACACATCCTCTTCTTTAGCAGGTGGCAGCGCGGCAACTCCTGCAGAAAGTCCAGCAGAGCCCCAGTCACACCGGGCCACTCATAGAGCCGTGGGCCCTACTCCCTCCCACCAGCCCAGCCCCGAGACTGCTGACGGGGCAGAGAATATGGCGTCAGGCACAGCTGCAGGGGCTTTTGCTGCCTGGAGGGGTGTTTATATTGACCTCAACACAGGCACACCTGGGGAGGGCTGGCCGGCCGGGTCAGGCTGCCAAGGTCAGCCAATCCTCGCCCCTCAGAGGCTCAGAGTTGCAGAAAATGGGTCTTGCTGCACCGGCCAGATCCAAGGAACAGATGTAGGGTCCCGAGAGTCAGGATAGACAAGGGGCGGCAGCCCTGGCTTGTTTTCTAATCATTTTATCTGGTCCATGAGTGGGAGACAACTTCAAGAAGACCCTCTGCTAATGAGAGGAACCCAGGAGTCAGGGAGAGGAGGGGTGGGGGGTGGAGACAGAGGCCTGGTGCCCCAGCTGCAGTGGAAGCCCCTGGAAGACCAGGCAGAGGGAGGCCGCACAGAGTGAAGCCCAGGGTCACAGACCTGTCGGAGCTGCTGTTTGTTAGTTCAGGTCCTGCTCTGAGGTTCTCTGTGTCAGCTCTGAGCGACAGGTGAGCTGGGGGTGCTCTGCAATGAGGGCCACGTGCACAGTTCCTGTGTGCCCAGCCCTGCCGGGGTACCTGCCCAGGGGAGCTCCATATCCAGGGAGGGGCCTGACCACGAGAGCCCTGTGGGCTGCTGGGTACCTGCCCAGGTGAGCTCCATATCCTGGGAGGGGCCTGACTACAAGAGCCCCGTGGGCTGCTGGGTACCTGCTCAGGTGAGCTCCATATCCTGGGAGGGGCCTGACCACGAGAGTCTCGTGGGCTGCTGGGTACCTGCTCAGGTGAGCTCCATATCCTGGGAGGGGCCTGACCACGAGAGTCTCGTGGGCTGCTGGGTACCTGCTCAGGTGAGCTCCATATCCTGGGAGAGGCCTGACCATGAGAGCCCCGTGGGCTGCTGGGTACCTGCCCAGGTGAGCTCCATATCCTGGGAGGGGCCTGACCATGAGAGCCCCGTGGGCTGCTGGGTACCTGCTCAGGTGAGCTCCATATCCTGGGAGGGGCCTGACCATGAGAGCCCCGTGGGCTGCTGGGTACCTGCTCAGGTGAGCTCCATATCCTGGAAGGGGCCTGACCACGAGAGTCTCGTGGGCTGCTGGGTACCTGCTCAGGTGAGCTCCATATCCTGGGAGGGGCCTGACCATGAGAGCCCCGTGGGCTGCTGGGTACCTGCTCAGGTGAGCTCCATATCCTGGGAGGGGCCTGACTACAAGAGCCCCGTGGGCTGCTGGGTACCTGCTCAGGTGAGCTCCATATCCTGGGAGGGGCCTGACTACAAGAGCCCCGTGGGCTGCTGGGTACCTGCTCAGGTGAGCTCCATATCCTGGAAGGGGCCTGACCATGAGAGCCCCATGGGCTGCTGGGTACCTGCTCAGGTGAGCTCCATATCCTGGGAGGGGCCTGACCACGAGAGTCTCGTGGGCTGCTGGGTACCTGCCCAGGTGAGCTCCATATCCTGGGAGGGGCCTGACCATGAGAGCCCCGTGGGCTGCTGGGTACCTGCCCAGGTGAGCTCCATATCCTGGGAGGGGCCTGACCATGAGAGCCCCGTGGGCTGCTGGGTACCTGCTCAGGTGAGCTCCATATCCTGGGAGGGGCCTGACCATGAGAGCCCCGTGGGCTGTTGGGTACCTGCTCAGGTGAGCTCCATATCCTGGGAGGGGCCTGACCATGAGAGCCCCAGGTGCTGGGAGGGGGGCGTGTGTATAAGCGTCCTCTCTGTGCAGCTGGCACAGAGTTGCTTAGCAACTTCCCTGTGGGCGGTGCTGGGATGAAATGAGAACAGGGAGATGCCACTGACCCCCTGAACCCCTGTCCATCTAGAGTGATGAGGTGAGTAGGCGGGTACTGGCCACTGTGCTGCATGAGGGAGGCCCCACGGGTACCTCTTGTGTCTTCCACCTGACACCATGGAGGTCTCCCCAGGACAGAGCAGACAGCCTGCCTGGGGCAGGTGGGAGCTCCTGGTGACCCTGCAGGGGACATGAGAGGGACGGACCAGGCAGGAGGGGGTGGGAGCCCAGGCAGAGCCATGGGGCTCGGGGCCGAGGGGGCTTTTCTGGGTCTGAGCTGGGGAGACGTGCAGGTGGTGAGTGTCATCCAGGAAAGCTGCCGTGGTGACGTGAGGCTGAACCTGCGTCAGAGTGACGAGCTTTCCGGATGATCCCAGAATAGGATAGTGAGACGGATCCTGTTAGAAGAAGGTAAGTGAATCCCCCCAAGAGGAGGCTCTGTGAGCTGGTCCTGGGAGGGGGGCGAAGGGAACAGGTGTGGAAGCTGTGGGGAGTGGGCAGTCCCCCTGGGCGGGCGGCGGGTGCAGACCCCACTCTGTGGTCCCACAGCTTGCTTCCGGCTGGATTACTTGGCCTCTCGGAGCCTCAGCTTCCTGGTCTGCTCGTGGGGTGATGGTAGCGTGGACTGACTAGTAATTTGCTCAGAACAGGGTAGAAAGGGGTCTAGTGGAAATTCTACAGAACACCGTCCGTATGGGAATCGCAGGTCCTGTTTCCCGCAGGTCTGTCTTCAGGATCAGGAGAGCAAATCCGAGCAGACTTGCAGCAGAGCCTGGGGATGGGCTCCGTTCGGTGGGTCCCCCGGTTTCCTGAATCTCGGAAGGAGCAGCTCCAGCGGGCAGTGGCAGTTTCATCCCACACCTGGAAGCGTCCAGACCTCAAGGCCCAGCAGCCCCTGAGCCCTGTGTCTGGACCCCCAGGAGGCAGACGGGACAGGCCGGCCTCCTCCTCGGCCCTCTTCCTGCCCAGAACATTCGAGGTCCAGGCCGTCATTAGGGAGAAGCAGGGATGGGGGTGTCCCATGTGGGAAGAGAACACGGAGCAGCTTGTGTACATGGACGTCCACACCAGGAATGTGGGTCGGTGTGACGTGGGCACTGGGAGGGGCAGACGGTGGGCTGAGGAAGCAGGGCGGGGCCGGGGGTCCCGAGGAGGGGGTGCAACAAGCTTTGCCTGTGCCGGGCCTCAGACTCCACGGGGCTTCCCTCCCCTGGTCACTGGGGAGGAGGAGCCGAGCAGCGTTGGTGGGGTGACCACTCGCGTCCCCACGCCCTGCCAGCATCAGACCTTCAGGTTCCGGGTCGGGGAGCCTGATGAGAGCAGGTCCAGCCGTGCCCACCAGGGAGGCCTGGAGGGGTCGGGCGGGAAGCACTGGTTTGGTCATCCCCTGTGCGGAAGTTTCCGAGCCAGTGTCCAGTGGGAGCTCTCACCTCACACGTGGGTTTCACGTCCACAGCTCAGATCACCTTCTAGCCGCTTGGTTTGTTTTCTAGGCACAAAGTCCTAATATCTCCTATGTCCCCTGCCCGTGAAAAGGCACGTCTGATCTGGCACCAGGTTCAGCCTCTGGTCCCTCCTGACTGGAGGCCCAGCAGCCAGTGTCACCGCGTCATGACTGTCAGGGGGTGTCAGGCATGGGGGGACGAGAGCACACGGTCCAGGCCCACGAGGGACCGTGCCGTCCACGGAGCCGGTGCTGTGGCTCTAGGTGTCCCCTCCCCCCACCCCCGGGCAGAGACCACCGTCCCCTTACAGACTGTTACCAAGTGAAGTCACATGGACCCTGCTCAGGTCCGAGCCTGGCGAGGCGCTCTGCCTCAGTGGGGAAGGTCTCCTTTTCCCATGTGGGTTCAAGTAGGCAAATAACAAAACCAAAGCTGAGACCACCACAGCACAGACTCTGTTCAGTGGCCAAAGAATGGAGAAGCGGGAACTAAGTTCACAGACCAACTTCTCAGCCTCCTGGAGAGACTGGTTTAATCTGAAAGAGTAAAGACAAAGGGAGGAGGAGTGCGGCTACTGTTGGGGATGAAGAGGCCTTCCGGGGAAGGGGCAGGGCTTTTCCCAAGCGAGTGGGGTACCACCTCCTTTCACCCAGTTTTGGTCCTTCATGTCCAGTCATGGCCACCGGTAGGCGTGTCACTTAATATGCTGATATAGTCAATTCAACCTGTGAGGAGACTCAGGGTCTGTTGGAGGTCACATTCGTTGCCATCTTGGTCCCAGCTGGTTCCATCTGTTTGTTTGTAGTTTCCTTTCTTATCTCTGGACCCCTTAACTTAAATACTTAGGTGAACTCCTGCTGAAGTTGGGGAGTGGAGGACAGCCCTGTGAAAGGTGGGTCCACGGGTTCTGAGCAGGGCCTGGAGCAGCTCTGACAACAAGAGGAGGAGGCTGAGACGGGCGGTCATTCTGACGCCCGCACTGGGGCCTGTGGTCGGCATGTGGAGGTGGTCAGCTGGGGCACGTGTCAGGGAATGTTCTCGGTGTTTACACAGAAGATGTGAACGTGGGCCCAGATGCAGAGCTGCCTGCAGACGCTGCTACAGAACCCCCTGATTCTTTCCTGAGAAAACTGGTGGGGGGCATTCAGGCAACAGGGCAAACAGCTTGCTCTGGACGTTCTTGTGGGGAAGTGGGGACTTAGCAACAGGGGCTCAGCCCGCATAACCCCAGAAGCCCTCCCAGGACAGCCCCAGAACCGCTTCTGGAATGGCAAGGAGAAGTGGGTCTTCCACCTACTAGACGTGGAGGAAAGGGCTGGGGTCTGCAGGGCCGCCCTCACCTTCAGGGACTGGCTGGGAGGCTCACAGGACCCAGCACATGCTTGTGGCTTGTGTGCTCACAGCTGAGATGGGTCACAGCACGCAGTAGGGATGCACGGGAGGGAGGGCCCCTGCTCTGGTCACCTCATGACCCTTCATGCCCCCTCCTTCCCTCGAGGGTCTCTAGGGTGTCTCTTCCCCCAGCGACGAAGGCCAGAACCATGACAGTTACCCGCACCCCCATCCCCCCAGGGAAGCTCACTAGAGGCTTGGAACCCGGCTCGGGGCTGGTCACGTGGTGTTGTCTGCCCTCACCCTCCAAAATGCCAGTGCCCAGAAGGGGAGCCAGGGCTCAGCATGAACCAAATGGTTTGTGCAAACAGCACGGGCGCAGGGGGCTGCCCCTAACGGGAGGCGGGAGGGTTTAGATCAGGGCAGGGAGCTGCTCACCAGCTGCATTAGCTTCCCAGGGCAGCTGTGACAAATGACCACAAACGGAGGCTCAGAGCAACAGAAACCTGTCCTCTCTCAGTCCTGGAGGCCAGACGTCTGAGGTCAAGGTGTCCCAGGGCCGTGCTCCCTCTGGAGGCTCCAGGGGAGGGTCCTGCCTGCCTCTTCCAGCTTCTGGGGGCTCCAGACATCCCTGGGCTTGTGGCCGCATCCATCCCATCTCTACCTCCGTCTTCACATGGTGTCTCCTGTGTGTCTGTGTCTCTCCGCTTGTCCCTTAGAAGGACACTGTCCCTGATTTAGGGCCACCCTGATCCAGGATGACCTCATCTTCAGATCCGTAACTAATTATACCTGAAAAGACCTTGCTTCCAAATGAGGTTCCATTCTCAGATTCTGGGGGGCATGACGTGGACATAAGTTCTGGGGGACCCCCATTCAACCCACTATAGCACCCAGTTCCCAGATGCCAGCCGACCTTCCTCAGGACAGCATCAGGCTGGTGATGTTCTGTCTTTCTGCACAGAGTTGCCTCTTGTTTCTTGTGGTAACAGTGAGGTTGGATGGGGCGCGCTGTGGTTGACCTCCCGGTCATTCCAGGGACCACGCTGATGTGTCCTTCCCGGGAGAGTGCGAACACGGCCAGGGCTCCCTGTGAACACTCCACACTGACCGCTCGGTGGTCAGACACCTGCATGGGCTGGGCCAGTCCCCGGCACATTCTACCACATCCACAGCCTGGTGGACTCTGTGCGGGCCTATGACCAGGAGGTGGGGACCGGCAGGATGGGTGGGAGCCCTCCTGCCTGCCACGTGACCTCCAGCCCACCACAGACCCTCCAGTCCTGCCATGGACACCCCCATCACATTAACCCCCAAGAGGGCTTCTGGGAGGGGTGAGAATTCGACCATGAAGAAGACAGGGCAGGCCCTAACTGCAGCAGGTGAAGGCAAGGACTGGGGTTGCTTGGCTATTTGTCCCCCAAAGACCCAGGATGTGGGCTCTGACTTGAGGGGTCCACCTCTACCTGGGCTCACCTGGGGGATCGCTGCAGGGAGAGCGTGTCCTTGGGTGATTTTCCAACTCTCCCCACATCAGCCTCACCCCCTGGGCCCCCTGACCCCATTAATAGTCTTTAAATAGTGTCTCTCACCCAACAGGCCTGCGTGGGAGATTTTAATATTGTGTGGGAGTCCAGTGACCAGCGCCCATGTGTCCTGTGTGTCTTGGGAGGGGACGGAGCCTCGCTCTCACGTTCCTGCCCCAGTGCACCTGGGGTCGGGGGCAGCAGACCAAGGCTTTGTTCCGGCAGAAGCTCCCTTTCTGTGAACAAGTCTTCCCCCACTCCCATTATCCTCACTGGAGGTTCAGGAGGCCACAGCATCGGGGCACCTCCAGCACCAGGACCCCACCCTAGGGAATTTCTCAAGAGCAGGGACCAGGCCTGGGGGCTGAGGGGAGGAGGGAGCCGGCCTCTTCAGGATCCCCGGGGCTAGGATGCCTCCTACCCAGGAGGGCCTTGGACTCAGCTTAACTTCCACCCGGGGTCTCCTACCCCTCCCTTGGTAGAGGGGCCCTTCAGATTCCAGGGCCCCAAGATCCTCCCCACCGACTTCTGACCCCACCTGCAGAGTCGGGGACCCAGAGACCCCCTCCCCGGCTTCTTTTTTCTTGGAGGCTCCCAGAATTCCCTGAGGATGTTATACTCAGGGTTTATTATGCTGAAGGATGCAAGTTAAAATCAGCAAGGATGGGGGGATGAGCAGGGTCCAGCTTCCTTGGCTGTGGCAGCCCAGGGAAGCCCACCTGAGTCCTGAAGTGCAGGGTTTATTGGGGTCTGTCACGTCAATGTGGGGACCACTATGTGCCTGACATTGGCCTCCAGCCCCCGGGGGCGACTCAGGAAGCCCCACCGTGTATCACGCCATCAGCACAGACCAGGCTGGAGCGAGGCCCACGGAGCACAGACACTCCCGTCAGACTCAAGGTGACCTCTGGAGCCAGAACAGAGGCCCGGCCTCTCTGTGGGCAGGTGAACCCACACCGCACAGGCCCTGGTGCAGTGCCCGTTCCGTGTGGTCAGCATGGGTGCACGTGGGTCAGCCAGTGTCTGTGTGTCTCAGCCTGTAACCACAGACCACACTGTCCTGCTCTGCTCCCAAGAGCGAGGCCAATGGAGGGACAACGT
The DNA here is from genome assembly GCF_028023285.1 of Balaenoptera ricei. Classification (NCBI taxonomy): domain Eukaryota; kingdom Metazoa; phylum Chordata; class Mammalia; order Artiodactyla; family Balaenopteridae; genus Balaenoptera; species Balaenoptera ricei. The sequence continues at coordinate 41,880,075 of NC_082642.1, read as the reverse complement.
GGGTGGGAACAAAGCCGGGTCATGGTCCGGCTGGGTGAGAAAGGGTCCAAGGAGCGAGAACCCGGCTGCCCTTGCCTGGTGAGCCGAGAGCTGACGTCTGCCCTGTGGTCAGTCCATTTCCCCATATCCCGAGGTAGAGCTGCCTTTCCTGCCCCCTGGGGCAGGGTCATGCCTGTGTATACAGCAGGATGCACAGCAGTGCACGCAGCAGGCCTGATGCCTGCCCTTGGCATGTAGTCGGGGGCTTGGTGAGGGTGGAACATCCCGACAGGATGTGGGCCGACCCCGGTGAGGATGTAGGGGTGAAGCGTTTGGGAGCCTCTGGAGGGAACCCTCACCTGTCTGCACAGGTGGATTGAGGACACAGACCAAGGGTGGGCAGGCGGGGAGCCCAGTCCTGGGTCATCCCTGAGGCTGGAGGAGGGGTGTGGAGCGGGGGGTGATGGCGGTGGGGAGGAGGGACTGATCACAGGAGAGTGAGGAGACAGAGGATCCGAGGCAGCGGGGAAGGTGAAGACTGTGCCTGATGGGAGGACGAAGAGACCAGCAGGCGGCGCTGTAGGCGCGGGTAGCAGGCCTGCTCCCTGCAGGGCGGCGCCAGAGCACCGCACTGCTGGAAACCACGGGATGTCCAGACAGAACCCCAGAGGATGGGGGGCCATATGGGCAGGAAGAGTTTGGAAAAGTCACCTTATCTCCACATGTCCTGGGGGAGGGTTCCCTGCTCCAGCCTCTTTCCTTAGAGTTTCCCCACCTGGGGAAGTCAGCACACTCAATAGCTGGTCGTTCAAGGCTTGGAATTTGTCGGGAGGATGAAAGGGAAAAGGGGGGAAGGAATGAGAAATAAGCTCTACGTATTTGGACAGCACATGACACTCTAATTTCCAATCAGGAAGAGGAATTTCCCAAAGGCTCAGGCTGCCCCTGTAACCAGAATGGGGCTTGAAGCAATCCTGCCACTTTGTGGCCGGTTCCAGAAAGAAGTTGAAGACACTTGCTCAGGGGCACTGCAATCCACAACGCCTGCAAACCTGTAAGTGACAACTATCGTAGAAAAATGTCTTGGGGTAAGTAACTGAAAAGAACTTGAAAACAAGGCAGAATTGCAGGAACCGGATTGCAAGAGGTAGATTGGACTTGCCGTTAAAGCACATGAAAGCTGCTCAATATTGCCTGTGATTCAGCTGGCCAAAAAGGGTGTACAGGTTGAAACACATACGAACTTTGTGGCCAAGCAAATATGCAGGAAACACAAATCAACACGACAAAGATGTAGCACTTCGCCCCAGTCAGAATGGCCAACCTCACAAAGTGTAAAAACAACAAATGGAGGAGAGGATGTGGAGAAAATGGAACCCTGCTACGCTGATGGTGGGAATGTCAATTGCTAACAGCCACGCTGGAGAAGGGTATGATGTTTCCTAAAAATTCTAAAAAATAGAGCTACAGGGACTTCCTGGTGGTGCAGACGTTAAGTATCCAACTGCCAAGGCAGAGGACACGGGGTTGAGCCCTAGTCCAGAAAGATAACACATGCCATGGAGCAACTAAGCCAATGCATGACAACTACTGAGCCTGTGCTCTAGAGCCTGTGAGCCACAACTACTGAAGCCTGGTGCCTAAAGCCAGTGCTTTGCAAGAAGAGAAGCCACGGCAATGAGAAGCCCACGCACTTCAAAGAAGAGTAGCCCCAACTTCCTGCAACTAGAGAAACCCCACATGAAAAAACGAAGATCCAACACAGGAAAAATTACTTACTTACTTAATTAAAAAACAATAGAGTTACAGAGCATACGGCACTACCACTCCTGGGGATATATTTCGAGATAACCATAAATCGATAGGACACAGGAACTTTAACTATTACTGCAGCACTTTTGCAGGATCCTCGACTTGGAAACAATATAAATGTCCTTGGAAAGAAAAAATGGATAAAGACAATATGGTACTTATTTACAATGGAATAGTACTCAGCCATGAAACCAATGAAATAAGGCCAGTTGCAGCAACTCGAGTGTACTTAGATAAGATCATTCTAAGTGACAAAAGTCAGACACAAAAACACACATGGCACAAGATACTATTTATAGGTGGAATATAAAAATGGTTACACATGAACTAAATTACAAAACAGAAACAGGGTCACACATTTACAAAACACACTTATGGCTGATAAAGTGGAAAGGTGGGGTGGGGTGAGATTTAAACCAGAGGGTTGAAATTAACACAGATACCGTTCCAAAGACCAAATAGGTAATCGACAAAATCTACTCTATAGCTCAAGAAGTGGACTCAGCACATTCTAGTCACCAGAAAAGAATATATACGACGCGTAAGAATGTTAAAAGAATTTACGAATGTCTCTCTGTAAGTGAAACAAGTGGATGTGCAGGAGCAAGAAAGACAGCATTGAAAATCACCTTTACCAAATGATAAAAATAAATTTTAAAAAAGACAAAAAAAAGACACTGAAAGAAAATGTTACAAAATTCGTTCAAGGGATGTGATGCAACCTGGATTGACCATATCTAGACCCACAGCTGGATGAGGCATAAGGGTGGACACTCTCGGGGCTGAGAGGTTTGGTGAGGTTGGGGGAGCAAACGCAGAGCCTTTAAAGTAATACTGCCTGTTACCCATCCCATGGGTCCCAAATCTCCAGGTTCAAGGGCATCTTCCTACATCGAAAACATGCATGAGAAACCCAGAAGGTGGTACACCGTGTGATCGGGAAAGGTTTCTAAAACGCACCTCATTTCTCATCTCCTTGTGCTCGGGTTCGCCATTCCAGCCGCTTTACTAGCAATCTCCCTCCTTGGAGAATCGGCACCTTTAACCTCCTGTTCCGTACATGTTGCAATTTGTCCTGAGGATTAACGGGAAGAGGGGCAACCAATGAGAGACTAGATCTAGGTCGTGGGACAGGCACAGGTCACTCTATTTTCCCATGATGAAGGAGAATTAACCACAGGCTCAGCCTGCCGCCCGGAACCAGAAGAGGGCCTGAGGAAAATCCTCGCTTTTGCGGCCATCTCCCAAAAGAGCGAGTTGAAAAATGGAGCTCAGGGGCACTGCAATTCACGAACCTGCAGAGTTTTAAATGATAACTCTCGTCCACAAATATATTGAGGGAAGGCAACGAAGAGGATTTGAAAGCAAGGCAGAATTGCAGGAAACAGATTTCAGGAGGTCGATTCGAATCGCCTTTAAAGCACATGAAAAGCGGCAAAACGTCGACAATGATGCCCTTGGCCAAAAAGGGCGTATGCGTTTTTTCCTGAATATATTCAGGAAAAAACGCATACGCCCTTTTTGGCCAACCAAGCAACCTGGAAAGGCAAATCAGTGCTACAAAGAAGTCTCGCTTCCCATCGGTCAAAAGGGCCATGCGGAAAAAAGTGTCAAAACCAGAAATGCAGAACAGGCCATGGAGAAATGGGAGCCTTGCTACGCTGATGGGCTGGATGTAAATTGCCAACAGCCACTCTGGAGAAGTGTACGGTGTGTCCTGAAACATCGAAAAAACACAGCTTAGAGCACATAGGGCACTTCCACTCATGGGCGTATAAATTGGGAAAACTAAAAATCAGCAAGACACAGGCACCCCAAAGTTTAGGGCTGCTCTGTTGACAAGAACCTCCACTTCACGACACCTCAAATATCCCAGGAAAGAGAAAAATGGATAAAGAAGTGGTGGTCCTTATGTACAATGGAATATCACTCAGCCATGAAATCAATGTCATAAGGCTAGTAGCAGCATGATGAGTGGCTTTAGCTACGACGATTCTAAGTGGAATAAGTCACACGGAAAAAGACACTTATCATAATCTATCACTTATAGAGGGAATGTAAAAACCGCTACACTTGAACTGAATTACAAAACAAAACAGAGTCACAAGTTTACAAAACACACTATGGCTGCTTAACGGGAAAGGTGGGGTGGGGTGATGCATAAAACAAGGGTTTCAAATGAGCTCAGATACCGTTCCATAAACCCAATATGTAATAGAAAGACCTACTCCTTGCTCAGTGAACTGGACTCAACACACCCTATTCACCGCACAAGAATATATCTGACTAGTAAGAATCTTAAAACCTATGTATTGATATCTCTCTGGAAGTGAGTCAAGTGGGTGTAAAGCGGCAGAAACACAGCCGTGAAAAGGGGCTAAACCCCATTATAAAAATAAATTACTTTTAAAAACCCGTGAAACAAAGACAGTGAAAGAGAGAGAAATTCTTACAAAATTCGTTCAGGGGCTGTTATGCAACCTGGATTGACCATATCTAGACCCACAGCTGGATGAGACATAAGGGTGGACACTCTCGGGGCTGAGAGGTTTGGTGAGGTTGGGGGAGCAAATGCAGAGCCTTTAAAGTAATACTGCCTGTTACCCATCCCATGGGTCACAAATCTCCAGGTTCAACGGCATCTTCCTACCTCAAAAACATGCATGAGGAACCCAGAAGGTGGTACACCGTGTGATCGGGAAAGGTTTCTAAAACGCACCTCATTTCTCATCTCCTTGTGCTCGGGTTCGCCATTCCAGCCGCTTTACTAGCAATCTCCCTCCTTGGAGAATCAGCACCTTTAACCTCCCGTTCCGTACAGCTTGCAATTTGTCCTGAGGATGAACGGGAAGAGGGGGAGCCAATGAGAGACTAGCTCTGGGTGTTGGGACAGGCACAGGTCACTCTATTTTCCCATCAGGAAGAAGAATTAACCACAGGCTCAGCCTGCCGCCCAGAAGCAGAATAGGGCCTGAGGCAATCCTGCGCTTTTGCGGCCAGCTCCCAAAAAAGCGAGTTGAAAAATGGAGCTCAGGGGCACTGCAATTCACAAACCTGCAGAGTTATAAATGATAACTCTCGTCCACAAATATATTGAGGGAAGGCAACGAAGAGGATCTGAAAGCAAGGCAGAATTGCAGGAAACAGATTTCAGGAGGTCGATTCGAATCGCCTTTAAAGCACATGAAAAGCGGCAAAACGTCGACAATGATGCCCTTGGCCAAAAAGGGCGTATGCGTTTTTTCCTGAATATATTCAGGAAAAAACGCATACGCCCTTTTTGGCCAACCAAGCAACCTGGAAAGGCAAATCAGCGCTACAAAGAAGTCTCGCTTCCCATCGGTCAAAAGGGCCATGCGGAAAAAAGTGTCAAAACCAGAAATGCAGAACAGGCCATGGAGAAATGGGAGCCTTGCTACGCTGATGGGCGGGATGTAAATTGCCAACAGCCACTCTGGAGAAGTGTACGGTGTGTCCTGAAACATCGAAAAAACACAGCTTAGAGCGCATAGGCCACTTCCTATGGCGTATAAATTGGAAAACTAAAAATCAGCAAGACAGAAGCACCACAAAGTTTAGGGCTGCTCTGTTGACAAGAACATCCACTTCGTGACACCTTAAATATCCCAGGAAAGAGAAAAATGGATAAAGAAGTGGTGGTCCTTATGTACAATGGAATATCACTCAGCCATGAAATCAATGTCATAAGGCTAGTAGCAGCATGATGAGTGGCTTTAGCTACGGTGATTCTAAGTGAAATAAGTCACACAGAAAAAGACACTTATCATAAGCTATCACTTATAGAGGGAATGTCAAAACCGCTACACTTGAACTGAATTACAAAACAGAACAGAGTCACAGGTTTACAAAACAGAACAGAGTCACAAGTTTACAAAACACACTATGGCTGCTTAACGGGAAAGGTGGGGTGGGGTGATGCATAAAACAAGGGTTTCAAATGAGCTCAGATACCGTTCCATAAACCCCATATGTAATAGAAAGACCTACTCCTTGCTCAGTGAACTGGACTCAACACCCCCTATTCACCGCACAAGAATATATCTGACTAGTAAGAATCTTAAAACCTATGTATTGATATCTCTCTGGAAGTGAGTCAAGTGGCTGTAAAGCGGCAGAAACACAGCCGTGAAAAGCAGCTAAACCCCATTATAAAAATAAATTCCTTTTAAAAACCCGTGAAACAAAGACAGTGAAAGAGAGAGAAATTCTTACAAAATTCGTTCAGGGGCTGTGATGCAACCTGGATTGACCATATCTAGACCCACAGCTGGAGGAGACATAAGGGTGGACACTCTCGCGGCTGAGAGGTTTGGTGAGGTTGGGGGAGCAAACGCAGAGCCTTTAAAGTAATACTGCCTGTTACCCATCCCATGGGTCCCAAATCTCCAGGTTCAAGGGCATCTTCCTACCTCGAAAACATGCATGGGAAACCCAGAAGGTGGTACACCGTGTGATCGGGAAAGGTTTCTAAAACGCACCTCATTTCTCATCTCCTTGTGCTCGGGTTCGCCATTCCAGCCGCTTTACTAGCAATCTCCCTCCTTGGAGAATCAGCACCTTTAACCTCCCGTTCCGTACAGCTTGCAATTTGTCCTGAGGATGAACGGGAAGAGGGGGAGCCAATGAGAGACTAGCTCTAGGTGTTGGGACAGGCACAGGTCACTCTATTTTCCCATCAGGAAGAAGAATTAACCACAGGCTCAGCCTGCCGCCCAGAAGCAGAATAGGGCCTGAGGCGATCCTGCGCTTTTGCGGACAGCTCCCAAAAAAGCGAGTTGAAAAATGGAGCTCAGGGGCACTGCAATTCACAAACCTGCAGAGTTATAAATGATAACTCTCGTCCACAAATATATTGAGGGAAGGCACCGAAGAGGATCTGAAAGCAAGGCAGAATTGCAGGAAACAGATTTCAGGAGGTCGATTCGAATCGCCTTTAAAGCACATGAAAAGTGGCAAAACGTCGACAATGATGCCCTTGGCCAAAAAGGGCGTATGCGTTTTTTCCTGAATATATTCAGGAAAAAACGCATACGCCCTTTTCGGCCAACCAAGCAACCTGGAAAGGCAAATCAGCGCTACAAAGAAGTCTCGCTTCCCATCGGTCAAAAGGGCCACGCGGAAAAAAGTGTCAAAACCAGAAATGCAGAACAGGCCATGGAGAAATGGGAGCCTTGCTACGCTGATGGGCGGGATGTAAATTGCCAACAGCCACTCTGGAGAAGTGTACGGTGTGTCCTGAAACATCGAAAAAACACAGCTTAGAGCGCATAGGGCACTTCCACTCATGGGCGTATAAATTGGGAAAACTAAAAATCAGCAAGACACAGGCACCCGAAAGTTTAGGGCTGCTCTGTTGACAAGAACCTCCACTTCATGACACCTTAAATATCCCAGGAAAGAGAAAAATGGATTAAGAAGTGGTGGTCCTTATGTACAATGGAATATCACTCAGCCATGAAATCAATGTCATAAGGCTAGTAGCAGCATGATGAGTGGCTTTAGCTACGACGATTCTAAGTGAAATAAGTCACACAGAAAAAGACACTTATCATAAGCTATCACTTATAGAGGGAATGTAAAAACCGCTACACTTGAACTGAATTACAAAACAGAACAGAGTCACACGTTTACAAAACACACTATGGCTGCTTAACGGGAAAGGTGGGGTGGGGTGATGAATAAAACAAGGGTTTCAAATGAGCTCAGATACCGTTCCATAAACCCAATATGTAATAGAAAGACCTACTCCTTGCTCAGTGAACTGGACTCAACACCCCCTATTCACCGCACAAGAATATATCTGACTAGTAAGAATCTTAAAACCTATGTATTGATATCTCTCTGGAAGTGAGTCAAGTGGCTGTAAAGCCGCATAAACACAGCCGTGAAAAACAGCTAAACCCCATTATAAAAATAAATTACTTTTAAAAACCCGTGAAACAAAAACAGTGAAAGAGAGAGAATTTCTTACAAAATTCGTTCAGGGGCTGTGATGCAACCTGGATTGACCATATCTAGACCCACAGCTGGATGAGACATAAGGGTGGACACTCTCGGGGCTGAGAGGTTTGGTGAGGTTGGGGGAGCAAACGCAGAGCCTTTAAAGTAATACTGCCTGTTACCCATCCCATGGGTCCCAAATCTCCAGGTTCAAGGGCATCTTCCTACCTCGAAAACATGCATGAGAAACCCAGAAGGTGGTACACCGTGTGATCGGGAAAGGTTTCTAAAACGCACCTCATTTCTCATCTCCTTGTGCTCGGGTTCGCCATTCCAGCCGCTTTACTAGCAATCTCCCTCCTTGGAGAATCAGCACCTTTAGCCTCCCGTTCCGTACAGCTTGCAATTTGTCCTGAGGATGAACGGGAAGAGGGGGAGCCAATGAGAGACTAGCTCTAGGTGTTGGGACAGGCACAGGTCACTCTATTTTCCCATCAGGAAGAAGAATTAACCACAGGCTCAGCCTGCCGCCCGGAAGCAGAATAGGGCCTGAGGCGATCCTGCGCTTTTGCGGCCAGCTCCCAAAAAAGCGAGTTGAAAAATGGAGCTCAGGGGCACTGCAATTCACAAACCTGCAGAGTTATAAATGATAACTCTCGTCCACAAATATATTGAGGGAAGGCAACGAAGAGGATCTGAAAGCAAGGCAGAATTGCAGGAAACAGATTTCAGGAGGTCGATTCGAATCGCCTTTAAAGCACATGAAAAGCGGCAAAACGTCGACAATGATGCCCTTGGCCAAAAAGGGCGTATGCGTTTTTTCCTGAATATATTCAGGAAAAAACGCATACGCCCTTTTTGGCCAACCAAGCAACCTGGAAAGGCAAATCAGCGCTACAAAGAAGTCTCGCTTCCCATCGGTCAAAAGGGCCATGCGGAAAAAAGTGTCAAAACCAGAAATGCAGAACAGGCCATGGAGAAATGGGAGCCTTGCTACGCTGATGGGCGGGATGTAAATTGCCAACAGCCACTCTGGAGAAGTGTACGGTGTGTCCTGAAACATCGAAAAAACACAGCTTAGAGCGCATAGGGCACTTCCACTCATGGGCGTATAAATTGGGAAAACTAAAAATCAGCAAGACACAGGCACCCCAAAGTTTGGGGCTGCTCTGTTGACAAGAACCTCCACTTCATGACACCTTAAATATCCCAGGAAAGAGAGAAATGGATAAAGAAGTGGTGGTCCTTATGTACAATGGAATATCCCTCAGCCATGAAATCAATGTCATAAGGCTAGTAGCAGCATGATGAGTGGCTTTAGCTACGACGATTCTAAGTGAAATAAGTCATACAGAAAAACACACTTATTATAAGCTATCACTTATAGAGGGAATGTAAAAACCGCTACACTTGAACTGAATTACAAAACAGAACAGAGTCACACGTTTAGAAAACACACTATGGCTGCTTAACGGGAAAGGTGGGGTGGGGTGATGCATAAAACAAGGGTTTCAAATGAGCTCAGATACCGTTCCATAAACCCAATATGTAATAGAAAGACCTACTCCTTGCTCAGTGAACTGGACTCAACACCCCCTATTCACTGCGCAAGAATATATCTGCCTAGTAAGAATCTTAAAACCTATGTATTGATATCTCTCTGGAAGTGAGTCAAGTGGGTGTAAAGCGGCAGAAACACAGCCGTGAAAAGCAGCTAAACCCCATTATAAAAATAAATTACTTTTAAAAACCCGTGAAACAAAGACAGTGAAAGAGAGAGAAATTCTTACAAAATTCGTTCAGGGGCTGTGATGCAACCTGGATTGACCATATCTAGACCCACAGCTGGAGGAGACATAAGGGTGGACACTCTCGCGGCTGAGAGGTTTGGTGAGGTTGGGGGAGCAAACGCAGAGCCTTTAAAGTAATACTGCCTGTTACCCATCCCATGGGTCCCAAATCTCCAGGTTCAAGGGCATCTTCCTACCTCGAAAACATGCATGGGAAACCCAGAAGGTGGTACACCGTGTGATCGGGAAAGGTTTCTAAAACGCACCTCATTTCTCATCTCCTTGTGCTCGGGTTCGCCATTCCAGCCGCTTTACTAGCAATCTCCCTCCTTGGAGAATCAGCACCTTTAACCTCCCGTTCCGTACAGCTTGCAATATGTCCTGAGGATGAACGGGAAGAGGGGGAGCCAATGAGAGACTAGCTCTAGGTGTTGGGACAGGCACAGGTCACTCTATTTTCCCATCAGGAAGAAGAATTAACCACAGGCTCAGCCTGCCGCCCGGAAGCAGAATAGGGCCTGAGGCAATCCTGCGCTTTTGTGGCCAGCTCCCAAAAAAGCGAGTTGAAAAATGGAGCTCAGGGGCACTGCAATTCACAAACCTGCAGAGTTATAAATGATAACTCTCGTCCACAAATATATTGAGGGAAGGCAACGAAGAGGACCTGAAAGCAAGGCAGAATTGCAGGAAACAGATTTCAGGAGGTCGATTCGAATCGCCTTTAAAGCACATGAAAAGCGGCAAAATGTCGACAATGATGCCCTTGGCCAAAAAGGGCGTATGCGTTTTTTCCTGAATATATTCAGGAAAAAACGCATACGCCCTTTTTGGCCAACCAAGCAACCTGGAAAGGCAAATCAGCGCTACAAAGAAGTCTCGCTTCCCATCGGTCAAAAGGGCCATGCGGAAAAAAGTGTCAAAACCAGAAATGCAGGACAGGCCATGGAGAAATGGGAGCCTTGCTACGCTGATGGGCGGGATGTAAATTGCCAACAGCCACTCTGGAGAAGTGTACGGTGTGTCCTGAAACATCGAAAAAACACAGCTTAGAGCGCATAGGGCACTTCCACTCATGGGCGTATAAATTGGGAAAACTAAAAATCAGCAAGACACAGGCACCCCAAAGTTTGGGGCTGCTCTGTTGACAAGAACCTCCACTTCGTGACACCTTAAATATCCCAGGAAAGAGAAAAATGGATAAAGAAGTGGTGGTCCTTATGTACAATGGAATATCCCTCAGCCATGAAATCAATGTCATAAGGCTAGTAGCAGCATGATGAGTGGCTTTAGCCACGACGATTCTAAGTGAAATAAGTCATACAGAAAAACACACTTATTATAAGCTATCACTTATAGAGGGAATGTAAAAACCGCTACACTTGAACTGAATTACAAGACAGAACAGAGTCACACGTTTAGAAAACACATTATGGCTTCTTAACCGGAAAGGTGGGGTGGGGTGATGCATAAAACAAGGGTTTCAAATGAGCTCAGATACCGTTCCATAAACCCCATATGTAATAGAAAGACCTACTCCTTGCTCAGTGAACTGGACTCAACACCCCCTATTCACCGCACAAGAATATATCTGACTAGTAAGAATCTTAAAACCTATGTATTGATATCTCTCTGGAAGTGAGTCAAGTGGCTGTAAAGCCGCATAAACACAGCCGTGAAAAACAGCTAAACCCCATTATAAAAATAAATTACTTTTAAAAACCCGTGAAACAAAGACAGTGAAAGAGAGAGAAATTCTTACAAAATTCGTTCAGGGGCTGTGATGCAACCTGGATTGACCATATCTAGACCCACAGCTGGATGAGACATAAGGGTGGACACTCTCGGGGCTGAGAGGTTTGGTGAGGTTGGGGGAGCAAACGCAGAGCCTTTAAAGTAATACTGCCTGTTACCCATCCCATGGGTCCCAAATCTCCAGGTTCAAGGGCATCTTCCTACCTCGAAAACATGCATGAGAAACCCAGAAGGTGGTACACCGTGTGATCGGGAAAGGTTTCTAAAACGCACCTCATTTCTCATCTCCTTGTGCTCGGGTTCGCCATTCCAGCCGCTTTACTAGCAATCTCCCTCCTTGGAGAATCAGCACCTTTAACCTCCCGTTCCGTATAGCTTGCAATTTGTCCTGAGGATGAACGGGAAGAGGGGGAGCCAATGAGAGACTAGCTCTAGGTGTTGGGACAGGCACAGGTCACTCTATTTTCCCATCAGGAAGAAGAATTAACCACAGGCTCAGCCTGCCGCCCGGAAGCAGAATAGGGCCTGAGGCGATCCTGCGCTTTTGCGGCCAGCTCCCAAAAAAGCGAGTTGAAAAATGGAGCTCAGGGGCACTGCAATTCACAAACCTGCAGAGTTATAAATGATAACTCTCGTCCACAAATATATTGAGGGAAGGCAACGAAGAGGATCTGAAAGCAAGGCAGAATTGCAGGAAACAGATTTCAGGAGGTCGATTCGAATCGCCTTTAAAGCACATGAAAAGCAGCAAAACGTCGACAATGATGCCCTTGGCCAAAAAGGGCGTATGCGTTTTTTCCTGAATATATTCAGGAAAAAACGCATACGCCCTTTTTGGCCAACCAAGCAACCTGGAAAGGCAAATCAGCGCTACAAAGAAGTCTCGCTTCCCATCGGTCAAAAGGGCCATGCGGAAAAAAGTGTCAAAACCAGAAATGCAGAACAGGCCATGGAGAAATGGGAGCCTTGCTACGCTGATGGGCGGGATGTAAATTGCCAACAGCCACTCTGGAGAAGTGTACGGTGTGTCCTGAAACATCGAAAAAACACAGCTTAGAGCGCATAGGGCACTTCCACTCATGGGCGTATAAATTGGGAAAACAAAAAATCAGCAAGACACAGGCACCCGAAAGTTTAGGGCTGCTCTGTTGACAAGAACCTCCACTTCATGACACCTTAAATATCCCAGGAAAGAGAAAAATGGATAAAGAAGTGGTGGTCCTTATGTACAATGGAATATCACTCAGCCATGAAATCAATGTCATAAGGCTAGTAGCAGCATGATGAGTGGCTTTAGCTACGACGATTCAAAGTGAAATAAGTCACACAGAAAAAGACACTTATCATAAGCTATCACTTATAGAGGGAATGTAAAAACCGCTACACTTGAACTGAATTACAAAACAGAACAGTGTCACACGTTTACAAAACACACTATGGCTGCTTAACCGGAAAGGTGGGGTGGGGTGATGAATAAAACAAGGGTTTCAAATGAGCTCAGATACCGTTCCATAAACCCAATATGTAATAGAAAGACCTACTCCTTGCTCAGTGAACTGGACTCAACACCCCCTATTCACCACACAAGAATATATCTGACTAGTAAGAATCTTAAAACCTATGTATTGATATCTCTCTGGAAGTGAGTCAAGTGGCTGTAAAGCCGCATAAACACAGCCGTGAAAAACAGCTAAACCCCATTATAAAAATAAATTACTTTTAAAAACCCGTGAAACAAAGACAGTGAAAGAGAGAGAATTTCTTACAAAATTCGTTCAGGGGCTGTGATGCAACCTGGATTGACCATATCTAGACCCACAGCTGGATGAGACATAAGGGTGGACACTCTCGGGGCTGAGAGGTTTGGTGAGGTTGGGGGAGCAAACGCAGAGCCTTTAAAGTAATACTGCCTGTTACCCATCCCATGGGTCCCAAATCTCCAGGTTCAAGGGCATCTTCCTACCTCGAAAACATGCATGAGAAACCCAGAAGGTGGTACACCGTGTGATCGGGAAAGGTTTCTAAAACGCACCTCATTTCTCATCTCCTTGTGCTCGGGTTCGCCATTCCAGCCGCTTTACTAGCAATCTCCCTCCTTGGAGAATCAGCACCTTTAACCTCCCGTTCCGTACAGCTTGCAATTTGTCCTGAGGATGAACGGGAAGAGGGGGAGCCAATGAGAGACTAGCTCTAGGTGTTGGGACAGGCACAGGTCACTCTATTTTCCCATCAGGAAGAAGAATTAACCACAGGCTCAGCCTGCCGCCCGGAAGCAGAATAGGGCCTGAGGCAATCCTGCGCTTTTGCGGCCAGCTCCCAAAAAAGCGAGTTGAAAAATGGAGCTCAGGGGCACTGCAATTCACAAACCTGCAGAGTTATAAATGATAACTCTCGTCCACAAATATATTGAGGGAAGGCAACGAAGAGGATCTGAAAGCAAGGCAGAATTGCAGGAAACAGATTTCAGGAGGTCGATTCGAATCGCCTTTAAAGCACATGAAAAGCGGCAAAACGTCGACAATGATGCCCTTGGCCAAAAAGGGCGTATGCGTTTTTTCCTGAATATATTCAGGAAAAAACGCATACGCCCTTTTTGGCCAACCAAGCAACCTGGAAAGGCAAATCAGCGCTACAAAGAAGTCTCGCTTCCCATCGGTCAAAAGGGCCATGCGGAAAAAAGTGTCAAAACCAGAAATGCAGAACAGGCCATGGAGAAATGGGAGCCTTGCTACGCTGATGGGCGGGATGTAAATTGCCAACAGCCACTCTGGAGAAGTGTACGGTGTGTCCTGAAACATCGAAAAAACACAGCTTAGAGCGCATAGGGCACTTCCACTCATGGGCGTATAAATTGGGAAAACTAAAAATCAGCAAGACACAGGCACCCCAAAGTTTGGGGCTGCTCTGTTGACAAGAACCTCCACTTCATGACACCTTAAATATCCCAGGAAAGAGAAAAATGGATAAAGAAGTGGTGGTCCTTATGTACAATGGAATATCCCTCAGCCATGAAATCAATGTCATAAGGCTAGTAGCAGCATGATGAGTGGCTTTAGCTACGACGATTCTAAGTGAAATAAGTCATACAGAAAAACACACTTATTATAAGCTATCACTTATAGAGGGAATGTAAAAACCGCTACACTTGAACTGAATTACAAAACAGAACAGAGTCACACGTTTAGAAAACACACTATGGCTGCTTAACGGGAAAGGTGGGGTGGGGTGATGCATAAAACAAGGGTTTCAAATGAGCTCAGATACCGTTCCAAAAACCCAATATGTAATAGAAAGACCTACTCCTTGCTCAGTGAACTGGACTCAACACCCCCTATTCACCGCGCAAGAATATATCTGCCTAGTAAGAATCTTAAAACCTATGTATTGATATCTCTCTGGAAGTGAGTCAAGTGGGTGTAAAGCGGCAGAAACACAGCCGTGAAAAGCAGCTAAACCCCATTATAAAAATAAATTACTTTTAAAAACCCGTGAAACAAAGACAGTGAAAGAGAGAGAAATTCTTACAAAATTCGTTCAGGGGCTGTGATGCAACCTGGATTGACCATATCTAGACCCACAGCTGGAGGAGACATAAGGGTGGACACTCTCGGGGCTGAGAGGTTTGGTGAGGTTGGGGGAGCAAACGCAGAGCCTTTAAAGTAATACTGCCTGTTACCCATCCCATGGGTCCCAAATCTCCAGGTTCAAGGGCATCTTCCTACCTCGAAAACATGCATGAGAAACCCAGAAGGTGGTACACCGTATGATCGGGAAAGGTTTCTAAAACGCACCTCATTTCTCATCTCCTTGTGCTCGGGTTCGCCATTCCAGCCGCTTTACTAGCAATCTCCCTCCTTGGAGAATCAGCACCTTTAACCTCCCGTTCCGTACAGCTTGCAATATGTCCTGAGGATGAACGGGAAGAGGGGGAGCCAATGAGAGACTAGCTCTAGGTGTTGGGACAGGCACAGGTCACTCTATTTTCCCATCAGGAAGAAGAATTAACCACAGGCTCAGCCTGCCGCCCGGAAGCAGAATAGGGCCTGAGGCGATCCTGCGCTTTTGCGGCCAGCTCCCAAAAAAGCGAGTTGAAAAATGGAGCTCAGGGGCACTGCAATTCACAAACCTGCAGAGTTATAAATGATAACTCTCGTCCACAAATATATTGAGGGAAGGCAACGAAGAGGATCTGAAAGCAAGGCAGAATTGCAGGAAACAGATTTCAGGAGGTCGATTCGAATCGCCTTTAAAGCACATGAAAAGCGGCAAAATGTCGACAATGATGCCCTTGGCCAAAAAGGGCGTATGCGTTTTTTCCTGAATATATTCAGGAAAAAACGCATACGCCCTTTTTGGCCAACCAAGCAACCTGGAAAGGCAAATCAGCGCTACAAAGAAGTCTCGCTTCCCATCGGTCAAAAGGGCCATGCGGAAAAAAGTGTCAAAACCAGAAATGCAGGACAGGCCATGGAGAAATGGGAGCCTTGCTACGCTGATGGGCGGGATGTAAATTGCCAACAGCCACTCTGGAGAAGTGTACGGTGTGTCCTGAAACATCGAAAAAACACAGCTTAGAGCGCATAGGGCACTTCCACTCATGGGCGTATAAATTGGGAAAACTAAAAATCAGCAAGACACAGGCACCCCAAAGTTTGGGGCTGCTCTGTTGACAAGAACCTCCACTTCGTGACACCTTAAATATCCCAGGAAAGAGAAAAATGGATAAAGAAGTGGTGGTCCTTATGTACAATGGAATATCACTCAGCCATGAAATCAATGTCATAAGGCTAGTAGCAGCATGATGAGTGGCTTTAGCCACGACGATTCTAAGTGAAATAAGTCATACAGAAAAACACACTTATTATAAGCTATCACTTATAGAGGGAATGTAAAAACCGCTACACTTGAACTGAATTACAAGACAGAACAGAGTCACACGTTTAGAAAACACATTATGGCTTCTTAACCGGAAAGGTGGGGTGGGGTGATGCATAAAACAAGGGTTTCAAATGAGCTCAGATACCGTTCCATAAACCCAATATGTAATAGAAAGACCTACTCCTTGCTCAGTGAACTGGACTCAACACCCCCTATTCACCGCACAAGAATATATCTGACTAGTAAGAATCTTAAAACCTATGTATTGATATCTCTCTGGAAGTGAGTCAAGTGGCTGTAAAGCGGCAGAAACACAGCCGTGAAAAGCAGCTAAACCCCATTATAAAAATAAATTCCTTTTAAAAACCCGTGAAACAAAGACAGTGAAAGAGAGAGAAATTCTTACAAAATTCGTTCAGGGGCTGTGATGCAACCTGGATTGACCATATCTAGACCCACAGCTGGAGGAGACATAAGGGTGGACACTCTCGGGGCTGAGAGGTTTGGTGAGGTTGGGGGAGCAAACGCAGAGCCTTTAAAGTAATACTGCCGGTTACCCATCCCATGGGTCCCAAATCTGCAGGTTCAAGGGCATCTTCCTACCTCGAAAACATGCATGAGAAACCCAGAAGGTGGTACACCGTGTGATTGGGAAAGGTTTCTAAAACGCACCTCATTTCTCATCTCCTTGTGCTCGGGTTCGCCATTCCAGCCGCTTTACTAGCAATCTCCCTCCTTGGAGAATCAGCACCTTTAACCTCCCGTTCCGTACAGCTTGCAGTTTGTCTTGAGGATGAACGGGAAGAGGGGGAGCCAATGAGAGACTAGCTCTAGGTGTTGGGACAGGCACAGGTCACTCTATTTTCCCATCAGGAAGAAGAATTAACCACAGGCTCAGCCTGCCGCCCGGAAGCAGAATAGGGCCTGAGGCGATCCTGCGCTTTTGCGGCCAGCTCCCAAAAAAGCGAGTTGAAAAATGGAGCTCAGGGGCACTGCAATTCACAAACCTGCAGAGTTATAAATGATAACTCTCGTCCACAAATATATTGAGGGAAGGCAACGAAGAGGATCTGAAAGCAAGGCAGAATTGCAGGAAACAGATTTCAGGAGGTCGATTCGAATCGCCTTTAAAGCACATGAAAAGCGGCAAAATGTCGACAATGATGCCCTTGGCCAAAAAGGGCGTATGCGTTTTTTCCTGAATATATTCAGGAAAAAACGCATACGCCCTTTTTGGCCAACCAAGCAACCTGGAAAGGCAAATCAGCGCTACAAAGAAGTCTCGCTTCCCATCGGTCAAAAGGGCCATGCGGAAAAAAGTGTCAAAACCAGAAATGCAGAACAGGCCATGGAGAAATGGGAGCCTTGCTACGCTGATGGGCGGGATGTAAATTGCCAACAGCCACTCTGGAGAAGTGTACGGTGTGTCCTGAAACATCGAAAAAACACAGCTTAGAGCGCATAGGGCACTTCCACTCATGGGCGTATAAATTGGGAAAACTAAAAATCAGCAAGACACAGGCACCCCAAAGTTTGGGGCTGCTCTGTTGACAAGAACCTCCACTTCGTGACACCTTAAATATCCCAGGAAAGAGAAAAATGGATAAAGAAGTGGTGGTCCTTATGTACAATGGAATATCACTCAGCCATGAAATCAATGTCATAAGGCTAGTAGCAGCATGATGAGTGGCTTTAGCCACGACGATTCTAAGTGAAATAAGTCATACAGAAAAACACACTTATTATAAGCTATCACTTATAGAGGGAATGTAAAAACCGCTACACTTGAACTGAATTACAAGACAGAACAGAGTCACACGTTTAGAAAACACACTATGGCTGCTTAACGGGAAAGGTGGGGTGGGGTGATGCATAAAACAAGGGTTTCAAATGAGCTCAGATACCGTTCCATAAACCCCATATGTAATAGAAAGACCTACTCCTTGCTCAGTGAACTGGACTCAACACCCCCTATTCACCGCACAAGAATATATCTGACTAGTAAGAATCTTAAAACCTATGTATTGATATCTCTCTGGAAGTGAGTCAAGTGGCTGTAAAGCGGCAGAAACACAGCCGTGAAAAGCAGCTAAACCCCATTATAAAAATAAATTCCTTTTAAAAACCCGTGAAACAAAGACAGTGAAAGAGAGAGAAATTCTTACAAAATTCGTTCAGGGGCTGTGATGCAACCTGGATTGACCATATCTAGACCCACAGCTGGAGGAGACATAAGGGTGGACACTCTCGGGGCTGAGAGGTTTGGTGAGGTTGGGGGAGCAAACGCAGAGCCTTTAAAGTAATACTGCCGGTTACCCATCCCATGGGTCCCAAATCTGCAGGTTCAAGGGCATCTTCCTACCTCGAAAACATGCATGAGAAACCCAGAAGTTGGTACACCGTGTGATTGGGAAAGGTTTCTAAAACGCACCTCATTTCTCATCTCCTTGTGCTCGGGTTCGCCATTCCAGCCGCTTTACTAGCAATCTCCCTCCTTGGAGAATCAGCACCTTTAACCTCCCGTTCCGTACAGCTTGCAGTTTGTCCTGAGGATGAACGGGAAGAGGGGGAGCCAATGAGAGACTAGCTCTAGGTGTTGGGACAGGCACAGGTCACTCTATTTTCCCAACAGGAAGAAGAATTAACCACAGGCTCAGCCTGCCGCCCAGAAGCAGAATAGGGCCTGAGGCGATCCTGCGCTTTTTCGGCCAGCTCCCAAAAAAGCAAGTTGAAAAATGGAGCTCAGGGGCACTGCAATTCACAAACCTGCAGAGTTATAAATGATAACTCTCGTCCACAAATATATTGAGGGAAGGCACCGAAGAGGATCTGAAAGCAAGGCAGAATTGCAGGAAACAGATTTCAGGAGGTCGATTCGAATCGCCTTTAAAGCACATGAAAAGTGGCAAAACGTCGACAATGATGCCCTTGGCCAAAAAGGGCGTATGCGTTTTTTCCTGAATATATTCAGGAAAAAACGCATACGCCCTTTTCGGCCAACCAAGCAACCTGGAAAGGCAAATCAGCGCTACAAAGAAGTCTCGCTTCCCATCGGTCAAAAGGGCCACGCGGAAAAAAGTGTCAAAACCAGAAATGCAGAACAGGCCATGGAGAAATGGGAGCCTTGCTACGCTGATGGGCGGGATGTAAATTGCCAACAGCCACTCTGGAGAAGTGTACGGTGTGTCCTGAAACATCGAAAAAACACAGCTTAGAGCGCATAGGGCACTTCCACTCATGGGCGTATAAATTGGGAAAACTAAAAATCAGCAAGACACAGGCACCCCAAAGTTTGGGGCTGCTCTGTTGACAAGAACCTCCACTTCATGACACCTTAAATATCCCAGGAAAGAGAAAAATGGATAAAGAAGTGGTGGTCCTTATGTACAATGGAATATCCCTCAGCCATGAAATCAATGTCATAAGGCTAGTAGCAGCATGATGAGTGGCTTTAGCTACGACGATTCTAAGTGAAATAAGTCATACAGAAAAACACACTTATTATAAGCTATCACTTATAGAGGGAATGTAAAAACCGCTACACTTGAACTGAATTACAAAACAGAACAGAGTCACACGTTTAGAAAACACACTATGGCTGCTTAACGGGAAAGGTGGGGTGGGGTGATGCATAAAACAAGGGTTTCAAATGAGCTCAGATACCGTTCCAAAAACCCAATATGTAATAGAAAGACCTACTCCTTGCTCAGTGAACTGGACTCAACACCCCCTATTCACCGCGCAAGAATATATCTGCCTAGTAAGAATCTTAAAACCTATGTATTGATATCTCTCTGGAAGTGAGTCAAGTGGGTGTAAAGCGGCAGAAACACAGCCGTGAAAAGCAGCTAAACCCCATTATAAAAATAAATTACTTTTAAAAACCCGTGAAACAAAGACAGTGAAAGAGAGAGAAATTCTTACAAAATTCGTTCAGGGGCTGTGATGCAACCTGGATTGACCATATCTAGACCCACAGCTGGAGGAGACATAAGGGTGGACACTCTCGGGGCTGAGAGGTTTGGTGAGGTTGGGGGAGCAAACGCAGAGCCTTTAAAGTAATACTGCCTGTTACCCATCCCATGGGTCCCAAATCTCCAGGTTCAAGGGCATCTTCCTACCTCGAAAACATGCATGAGAAACCCAGAAGGTGGTACACCGTATGATCGGGAAAGGTTTCTAAAACGCACCTCATTTCTCATCTCCTTGTGCTCGGGTTCGCCATTCCAGCCGCTTTACTAGCAATCTCCCTCCTTGGAGAATCAGCACCTTTAACCTCCCGTTCCGTACAGCTTGCAATATGTCCTGAGGATGAACGGGAAGAGGGGGAGCCAATGAGAGACTAGCTCTAGGTGTTGGGACAGGCACAGGTCACTCTATTTTCCCATCAGGAAGAAGAATTAACCACAGGCTCAGCCTGCCGCCCGGAAGCAGAATAGGGCCTGAGGCGATCCTGCGCTTTTGCGGCCAGCTCCCAAAAAAGCGAGTTGAAAAATGGAGCTCAGGGGCACTGCAATTCACAAACCTGCAGAGTTATAAATGATAACTCTCGTCCACAAATATATTGAGGGAAGGCAACGAAGAGGATCTGAAAGCAAGGCAGAATTGCAGGAAACAGATTTCAGGAGGTCGATTCGAATCGCCTTTAAAGCACATGAAAAGCGGCAAAATGTCGACAATGATGCCCTTGGCCAAAAAGGGCGTATGCGTTTTTTCCTGAATATATTCAGGAAAAAACGCATACGCCCTTTTTGGCCAACCAAGCAACCTGGAAAGGCAAATCAGCGCTACAAAGAAGTCT
This sequence comes from Balaenoptera ricei, assembly GCF_028023285.1. Taxonomy (NCBI): domain Eukaryota; kingdom Metazoa; phylum Chordata; class Mammalia; order Artiodactyla; family Balaenopteridae; genus Balaenoptera; species Balaenoptera ricei. Next base: position 41,859,102 of record NC_082642.1, on the reverse strand, counting down.
CGCTTCCCATCGGTCAAAAGGGCCATGCGGAAAAAAGTGTCAAAACCAGAAATGCAGGACAGGCCATGGAGAAATGGGAGCCTTGCTACGCTGATGGGCGGGATGTAAATTGCCAACAGCCACTCTGGAGAAGTGTACGGTGTGTCCTGAAACATCGAAAAAACACAGCTTAGAGCGCATAGGGCACTTCCACTCATGGGCGTATAAATTGGGAAAACTAAAAATCAGCAAGACACAGGCACCCCAAAGTTTGGGGCTGCTCTGTTGACAAGAACCTCCACTTCGTGACACCTTAAATATCCCAGGAAAGAGAAAAATGGATAAAGAAGTGGTGGTCCTTATGTACAATGGAATATCACTCAGCCATGAAATCAATGTCATAAGGCTAGTAGCAGCATGATGAGTGGCTTTAGCCACGACGATTCTAAGTGAAATAAGTCATACAGAAAAACACACTTATTATAAGCTATCACTTATAGAGGGAATGTAAAAACCGCTACACTTGAACTGAATTACAAGACAGAACAGAGTCACACGTTTAGAAAACACATTATGGCTTCTTAACCGGAAAGGTGGGGTGGGGTGATGCATAAAACAAGGGTTTCAAATGAGCTCAGATACCGTTCCATAAACCCAATATGTAATAGAAAGACCTACTCCTTGCTCAGTGAACTGGACTCAACACCCCCTATTCACCGCACAAGAATATATCTGACTAGTAAGAATCTTAAAACCTATGTATTGATATCTCTCTGGAAGTGAGTCAAGTGGCTGTAAAGCGGCAGAAACACAGCCGTGAAAAGCAGCTAAACCCCATTATAAAAATAAATTCCTTTTAAAAACCCGTGAAACAAAGACAGTGAAAGAGAGAGAAATTCTTACAAAATTCGTTCAGGGGCTGTGATGCAACCTGGATTGACCATATCTAGACCCACAGCTGGAGGAGACATAAGGGTGGACACTCTCGGGGCTGAGAGGTTTGGTGAGGTTGGGGGAGCAAACGCAGAGCCTTTAAAGTAATACTGCCGGTTACCCATCCCATGGGTCCCAAATCTGCAGGTTCAAGGGCATCTTCCTACCTCGAAAACATGCATGAGAAACCCAGAAGGTGGTACACCGTGTGATTGGGAAAGGTTTCTAAAACGCACCTCATTTCTCATCTCCTTGTGCTCGGGTTCGCCATTCCAGCCGCTTTACTAGCAATCTCCCTCCTTGGAGAATCAGCACCTTTAACCTCCCGTTCCGTACAGCTTGCAGTTTGTCTTGAGGATGAACGGGAAGAGGGGGAGCCAATGAGAGACTAGCTCTAGGTGTTGGGACAGGCACAGGTCACTCTATTTTCCCATCAGGAAGAAGAATTAACCACAGGCTCAGCCTGCCGCCCGGAAGCAGAATAGGGCCTGAGGCGATCCTGCGCTTTTGCGGCCAGCTCCCAAAAAAGCGAGTTGAAAAATGGAGCTCAGGGGCACTGCAATTCACAAACCTGCAGAGTTATAAATGATAACTCTCGTCCACAAATATATTGAGGGAAGGCAACGAAGAGGATCTGAAAGCAAGGCAGAATTGCAGGAAACAGATTTCAGGAGGTCGATTCGAATCGCCTTTAAAGCACATGAAAAGCGGCAAAATGTCGACAATGATGCCCTTGGCCAAAAAGGGCGTATGCGTTTTTTCCTGAATATATTCAGGAAAAAACGCATACGCCCTTTTTGGCCAACCAAGCAACCTGGAAAGGCAAATCAGCGCTACAAAGAAGTCTCGCTTCCCATCGGTCAAAAGGGCCATGCGGAAAAAAGTGTCAAAACCAGAAATGCAGAACAGGCCATGGAGAAATGGGAGCCTTGCTACGCTGATGGGCGGGATGTAAATTGCCAACAGCCACTCTGGAGAAGTGTACGGTGTGTCCTGAAACATCGAAAAAACACAGCTTAGAGCGCATAGGGCACTTCCACTCATGGGCGTATAAATTGGGAAAACTAAAAATCAGCAAGACACAGGCACCCCAAAGTTTGGGGCTGCTCTGTTGACAAGAACCTCCACTTCGTGACACCTTAAATATCCCAGGAAAGAGAAAAATGGATAAAGAAGTGGTGGTCCTTATGTACAATGGAATATCACTCAGCCATGAAATCAATGTCATAAGGCTAGTAGCAGCATGATGAGTGGCTTTAGCCACGACGATTCTAAGTGAAATAAGTCATACAGAAAAACACACTTATTATAAGCTATCACTTATAGAGGGAATGTAAAAACCGCTACACTTGAACTGAATTACAAGACAGAACAGAGTCACACGTTTAGAAAACACACTATGGCTGCTTAACGGGAAAGGTGGGGTGGGGTGATGCATAAAACAAGGGTTTCAAATGAGCTCAGATACCGTTCCATAAACCCCATATGTAATAGAAAGACCTACTCCTTGCTCAGTGAACTGGACTCAACACCCCCTATTCACCGCACAAGAATATATCTGACTAGTAAGAATCTTAAAACCTATGTATTGATATCTCTCTGGAAGTGAGTCAAGTGGCTGTAAAGCGGCAGAAACACAGCCGTGAAAAGCAGCTAAACCCCATTATAAAAATAAATTCCTTTTAAAAACCCGTGAAACAAAGACAGTGAAAGAGAGAGAAATTCTTACAAAATTCGTTCAGGGGCTGTGATGCAACCTGGATTGACCATATCTAGACCCACAGCTGGAGGAGACATAAGGGTGGACACTCTCGGGGCTGAGAGGTTTGGTGAGGTTGGGGGAGCAAACGCAGAGCCTTTAAAGTAATACTGCCGGTTACCCATCCCATGGGTCCCAAATCTGCAGGTTCAAGGGCATCTTCCTACCTCGAAAACATGCATGAGAAACCCAGAAGTTGGTACACCGTGTGATTGGGAAAGGTTTCTAAAACGCACCTCATTTCTCATCTCCTTGTGCTCGGGTTCGCCATTCCAGCCGCTTTACTAGCAATCTCCCTCCTTGGAGAATCAGCACCTTTAACCTCCCGTTCCGTACAGCTTGCAGTTTGTCCTGAGGATGAACGGGAAGAGGGGGAGCCAATGAGAGACTAGCTCTAGGTGTTGGGACAGGCACAGGTCACTCTATTTTCCCAACAGGAAGAAGAATTAACCACAGGCTCAGCCTGCCGCCCAGAAGCAGAATAGGGCCTGAGGCGATCCTGCGCTTTTTCGGCCAGCTCCCAAAAAAGCAAGTTGAAAAATGGAGCTCAGGGGCACTGCAATTCACAAACCTGCAGAGTTATAAATGATAACTCTCGTCCACAAATATATTGAGGGAAGGCACCGAAGAGGATCTGAAAGCAAGGCAGAATTGCAGGAAACAGATTTCAGGAGGTCGATTCGAATCGCCTTTAAAGCACATGAAAAGTGGCAAAACGTCGACAATGATGCCCTTGGCCAAAAAGGGCGTATGCGTTTTTTCCTGAATATATTCAGGAAAAAACGCATACGCCCTTTTCGGCCAACCAAGCAACCTGGAAAGGCAAATCAGCGCTACAAAGAAGTCTCGCTTCCCATCGGTCAAAAGGGCCACGCGGAAAAAAGTGTCAAAACCAGAAATGCAGAACAGGCCATGGAGAAATGGGAGCCTTGCTACGCTGATGGGCGGGATGTAAATTGCCAACAGCCACTCTGGAGAAGTGTACGGTGTGTCCTGAAACATCAAAAAAACACAGCTTAGAGCGCATAGGGCACTTCCACTCATGGGCGTATAAATTGGGAAAACTAAAAATCAGCAAGACACAGGCACCCGAAAGTTTAGGGCTGCTCTGTTGACAAGAACCTCCACTTCATGACACCTTAAATATCCCAGGAAAGAGAAAAATGGATAAAGAAGTGGTGGTCCTTATGTACAATGGAATATCCCTCAGCCATGAAATCAATGTCATAAGGCTAGTAGCAGCATGATGAGTGGCTTTAGCTACGACGATTCTAAGTGAAATAAGTCATACAGAAAAACACACTTATTATAAGCTATCACTTATAGAGGGAATGTAAAAACCGCTACACTTGAACTGAATTACAAAACAGAACAGAGTCACACGTTTAGAAAACACACTATGGCTGCTTAACGGGAAAGGTGGGGTGGGGTGATGCATAAAACAAGGGTTTCAAATGAGCTCAGATACCGTTCCATAAACCCAATATGTAATAGAAAGACCTACTCCTTGCTCAGTGAACTGGACTCAACACCCCCTATTCACCGCGCAAGAATATATCTGCCTAGTAAGAATCTTAAAACCTATGTATTGATATCTCTCTGGAAGTGAGTCAAGTGGGTGTAAAGCGGCAGAAACACAGCCGTGAAAAGCAGCTAAACCCCATTATAAAAATAAATTACTTTTAAAAACCCGTGAAACAAAGACAGTGAAAGAGAGAGAAATTCTTACAAAATTCGTTCAGGGGCTGTGATGCAACCTGGATTGACCATATCTAGACCCACAGCTGGAGGAGACATAAGGGTGGACACTCTCGGGGCTGAGAGGTTTGGTGAGGTTGGGGGAGCAAACGCAGAGCCTTTAAAGTAATACTGCCTGTTACCCATCCCATGGGTCCCAAATCTCCAGGTTCAAGGGCATCTTCCTACCTCGAAAACATGCATGAGAAACCCAGAAGGTGGTACACCGTATGATCGGGAAAGGTTTCTAAAACGCACCTCATTTCTCATCTCCTTGTGCTCGGGTTCGCCATTCCAGCCGCTTTACTAGCAATCTCCCTCCTTGGAGAATCAGCACCTTTAACCTCCCGTTCCGTACAGCTTGCAATATGTCCTGAGGATGAACGGGAAGAGGGGGAGCCAATGAGAGACTAGCTCTAGGTGTTGGGACAGGCACAGGTCACTCTATTTTCCCATCAGGAAGAAGAATTAACCACAGGCTCAGCCTGCCGCCCGGAAGCAGAATAGGGCCTGAGGCGATCCTGCGCTTTTGCGGCCAGCTCCCAAAAAAGCGAGTTGAAAAATGGAGCTCAGGGGCACTGCAATTCACAAACCTGCAGAGTTATAAATGATAACTCTCGTCCACAAATATATTGAGGGAAGGCAACGAAGAGGATCTGAAAGCAAGGCAGAATTGCAGGAAACAGATTTCAGGAGGTCGATTCGAATCGCCTTTAAAGCACATGAAAAGCGGCAAAATGTCGACAATGATGCCCTTGGCCAAAAAGGGCGTATGCGTTTTTTCCTGAATATATTCAGGAAAAAACGCATACGCCCTTTTTGGCCAACCAAGCAACCTGGAAAGGCAAATCAGCGCTACAAAGAAGTCTCGCTTCCCATCGGTCAAAAGGGCCATGCGGAAAAAAGTGTCAAAACCAGAAATGCAGGACAGGCCATGGAGAAATGGGAGCCTTGCTACGCTGATGGGCGGGATGTAAATTGCCAACAGCCACTCTGGAGAAGTGTACGGTGTGTCCTGAAACATCGAAAAAACACAGCTTAGAGCGCATAGGGCACTTCCACTCATGGGCGTATAAATTGGGAAAACTAAAAATCAGCAAGACACAGGCACCCCAAAGTTTGGGGCTGCTCTGTTGACAAGAACCTCCACTTCGTGACACCTTAAATATCCCAGGAAAGAGAAAAATGGATAAAGAAGTGGTGGTCCTTATGTACAATGGAATATCACTCAGCCATGAAATCAATGTCATAAGGCTAGTAGCAGCATGATGAGTGGCTTTAGCCACGACGATTCTAAGTGAAATAAGTCATACAGAAAAACACACTTATTATAAGCTATCACTTATAGAGGGAATGTAAAAACCGCTACACTTGAACTGAATTACAAGACAGAACAGAGTCACACGTTTAGAAAACACATTATGGCTTCTTAACCGGAAAGGTGGGGTGGGGTGATGCATAAAACAAGGGTTTCAAATGAGCTCAGATACCGTTCCATAAACCCAATATGTAATAGAAAGACCTACTCCTTGCTCAGTGAACTGGACTCAACACCCCCTATTCACCGCACAAGAATATATCTGACTAGTAAGAATCTTAAAACCTATGTATTGATATCTCTCTGGAAGTGAGTCAAGTGGCTGTAAAGCGGCAGAAACACAGCCGTGAAAAGCAGCTAAACCCCATTATAAAAATAAATTCCTTTTAAAAACCCGTGAAACAAAGACAGTGAAAGAGAGAGAAATTCTTACAAAATTCGTTCAGGGGCTGTGATGCAACCTGGATTGACCATATCTAGACCCACAGCTGGAGGAGACATAAGGGTGGACACTCTCGGGGCTGAGAGGTTTGGTGAGGTTGGGGGAGCAAACGCAGAGCCTTTAAAGTAATACTGCCGGTTACCCATCCCATGGGTCCCAAATCTGCAGGTTCAAGGGCATCTTCCTACCTCGAAAACATGCATGAGAAACCCAGAAGGTGGTACACCGTGTGATTGGGAAAGGTTTCTAAAACGCACCTCATTTCTCATCTCCTTGTGCTCGGGTTCGCCATTCCAGCCGCTTTACTAGCAATCTCCCTCCTTGGAGAATCAGCACCTTTAACCTCCCGTTCCGTACAGCTTGCAGTTTGTCTTGAGGATGAACGGGAAGAGGGGGAGCCAATGAGAGACTAGCTCTAGGTGTTGGGACAGGCACAGGTCACTCTATTTTCCCATCAGGAAGAAGAATTAACCACAGGCTCAGCCTGCCGCCCGGAAGCAGAATAGGGCCTGAGGCGATCCTGCGCTTTTGCGGCCAGCTCCCAAAAAAGCGAGTTGAAAAATGGAGCTCAGGGGCACTGCAATTCACAAACCTGCAGAGTTATAAATGATAACTCTCGTCCACAAATATATTGAGGGAAGGCAACGAAGAGGATCTGAAAGCAAGGCAGAATTGCAGGAAACAGATTTCAGGAGGTCGATTCGAATCGCCTTTAAAGCACATGAAAAGTGGCAAAACGTCGACAATGATGCCCTTGGCCAAAAAGGGCGTATGCGTTTTTTCCTGAATATATTCAGGAAAAAACGCATACGCCCTTTTCGGCCAACCAAGCAACCTGGAAAGGCAAATCAGCGCTACAAAGAAGTCTCGCTTCCCATCGGTCAAAAGGGCCACGCGGAAAAAAGTGTCAAAACCAGAAATGCAGAACAGGCCATGGAGAAATGGGAGCCTTGCTACGCTGATGGGCGGGATGTAAATTGCCAACAGCCACTCTGGAGAAGTGTACGGTGTGTCCTGAAACATCAAAAAAACACAGCTTAGAGCGCATAGGGCACTTCCACTCATGGGCGTATAAATTGGGAAAACTAAAAATCAGCAAGACACAGGCACCCGAAAGTTTAGGGCTGCTCTGTTGACAAGAACCTCCACTTCATGACACCTTAAATATCCCAGGAAAGAGAAAAATGGATAAAGAAGTGGTGGTCCTTATGTACAATGGAATATCCCTCAGCCATGAAATCAATGTCATAAGGCTAGTAGCAGCATGATGAGTGGCTTTAGCTACGACGATTCTAAGTGAAATAAGTCACACAGAAAAAGACACTTATCATAAGCTATCACTTATAGAGGGAATGTAAAAACCGCTACACTTGAACTGAATTACAAAACAGAACAGAGTCACACGTTTACAAAACACACTATGGCTGCTTAACGGGAAAGGTGGGGTGGGGTGATGAATAAAACAAGGGTTTCAAATGAGCTCAGATACCGTTCCATAAACCCAATATGTAATAGAAAGACCTACTCCTTGCTCAGTGAACTGGACTCAACACCCCCTATTCACCGCACAAGAATATATCTGACTAGTAAGAATCTTAAAACCTATGTATTGATATCTCTCTGGAAGTGAGTCAAGTGGGTGTAAAGCGGCAGAAACACAGCCGTGAAAAGGGGCTAAACCCCATTATAAAAATAAATTACTTTTAAAAACCCGTGAAACAAAGACAGTGAAAGAGAGAGAAATTCTTACAAAATTCGTTCAGGGGCTGTTATGCAACCTGGATTGACCATATCTAGACCCACAGCTGGATGAGACATAAGGGTGGACACTCTCGGGGCTGAGAGGTTTGGTGAGGTTGGGGGAGCAAACGCAGAGCCTTTAAAGTAATACTGCCTGTTACCCATCCCATGGGTCCCAAATCTCCAGGTTCAAGGGCATCTTCCTACCTCGAAAACATGCATGAGAAACCCAAAAGGTGGTACACCGTGTGATCGGGAAAGGTTTCTAAAACGCACCTCATTTCTCATCTCCTTGTGCTCGGGTTCGCCATTCCAGCCGCTTTACTAGCAATCTCCCTCCTTGGAGAATCAGCACCTTTAGCCTCCCGTTCCGTACAGCTTGCAATTTGTCCTGAGGATGAACGGGAAGAGGGGGAGCCAATGAGAGACTAGCTCTAGGTGTTGGGACAGGCACAGGTCACTCTATTTTCCCATCAGGAAGAAGAATTAACCACAGGCTCAGCCTGCCGCCCGGAAGCAGAATAGGGCCTGAGGCGATCCTGCGCTTTTGCGGCCAGCTCCCAAAAAAGCGAGTTGAAAAATGGAGCTCAGGGGCACTGCAATTCACAAACCTGCAGAGTTATAAATGATAACTCTCGTCCACAAATATATTGAGGGAAGGCAACGAAGAGGATCTGAAAGCAAGGCAGAATTGCAGGAAACAGATTTCAGGAGGTCGATTCGAATCGCCTTTAAAGCACATGAAAAGCGGCAAAACGTCGACAATGATGCCCTTGGCCAAAAAGGGCGTATGCGTTTTTTCCTGAATATATTCAGGAAAAAACGCATACGCCCTTTTTGGCCAACCAAGCAACCTGGAAAGGCAAATCAGCGCTACAAAGAAGTCTCGCTTCCCATCGGTCAAAAGGGCCATGCGGAAAAAAGTGTCAAAACCAGAAATGCAGAACAGGCCATGGAGAAATGGGAGCCTTGCTACGCTGATGGGCGGGATGTAAATTGCCAACAGCCACTCTGGAGAAGTGTACGGTGTGTCCTGAAACATCGAAAAAACACAGCTTAGAGCGCATAGGGCACTTCCACTCATGGGCGTATAAATTGGGAAAACTAAAAATCAGCAAGACACAGGCACCCCAAAGTTTGGGGCTGCTCTGTTGACAAGAACCTCCACTTCGTGACACCTTAAATATCCCAGGAAAGAGAAAAATGGATAAAGAAGTGGTGGTCCTTATGTACAATGGAATATCCCTCAGCCATGAAATCAATGTCATAAGGCTAGTAGCAGCATGATGAGTGGCTTTAGCCACGACGATTCTAAGTGAAATAAGTCATACAGAAAAACACACTTATTATAAGCTATCACTTATAGAGGGAATGTAAAAACCGCTACACTTGAACTGAATTACAAGACAGAACAGAGTCACACGTTTAGAAAACACATTATGGCTTCTTAACCGGAAAGGTGGGGTGGGGTGATGCATAAAACAAGGGTTTCAAATGAGCTCAGATACCGTTCCATAAACCCCATATGTAATAGAAAGACCTACTCCTTGCTCAGTGAACTGGACTCAACACCCCCTATTCACCGCACAAGAATATATCTGACTAGTAAGAATCTTAAAACCTATGTATTGATATCTCTCTGGAAGTGAGTCAAGTGGCTGTAAAGCCGCATAAACACAGCCGTGAAAAACAGCTAAACCCCATTATAAAAATAAATTACTTTTAAAAACCCGTGAAACAAAGACAGTGAAAGAGAGAGAATTTCTTACAAAATTCGTTCAGGGGCTGTGATGCAACCTGGATTGACCATATCTAGACCCACAGCTGGATGAGACATAAGGGTGGACACTCTCGGGGCTGAGAGGTTTGGTGAGGTTGGGGGAGCAAACGCAGAGCCTTTAAAGTAATACTGCCTGTTACCCATCCCATGGGTCCCAAATCTCCAGGTTCAAGGGCATCTTCCTACCTCGAAAACATGCATGAGAAACCCAGAAGGTGGTACACCGTGTGATCGGGAAAGGTTTCTAAAACGCACCTCATTTCTCATCTCCTTGTGCTCGGGTTCGCCATTCCAGCCGCTTTACTAGCAATCTCCCTCCTTGGAGAATCAGCACCTTTAACCTCCCGTTCCGTACAGCTTGCAATTTGTCCTGAGGATGAACGGGAAGAGGGGGAGCCAATGAGAGACTAGCTCTAGGTGTTGGGACAGGCACAGGTCACTCTATTTTCCCATCAGGAAGAAGAATTAACCACAGGCTCAGCCTGCCGCCCGGAAGCAGAATAGGGCCTGAGGCGATCCTGCGCTTTTGCGGCCAGCTCCCAAAAAAGCGAGTTGAAAAATGGAGCTCAGGGGCACTGCAATTCACAAACCTGCAGAGTTATAAATGATAACTCTCGTCCACAAATATATTGAGGGAAGGCAACGAAGAGGATCTGAAAGCAAGGCAGAATTGCAGGAAACAGATTTCAGGAGGTCGATTCGAATCGCCTTTAAAGCACATGAAAAGCGGCAAAACGTCGACAATGATGCCCTTGGCCAAAAAGGGCGTATGCGTTTTTTCCTGAATATATTCAGGAAAAAACGCATACGCCCTTTTTGGCCAACCAAGCAACCTGGAAAGGCAAATCAGCGCTACAAAGAAGTCTCGCTTCCCATCGGTCAAAAGGGCCATGCGGAAAAAAGTGTCAAAACCAGAAATGCAGAACAGGCCATGGAGAAATGGGAGCCTTGCTACGCTGATGGGCGGGATGTAAATTGCCAACAGCCACTCTGGAGAAGTGTACGGTGTGTCCTGAAACATCGAAAAAACACAGCTTAGAGCGCATAGGGCACTTCCACTCATGGGCGTATAAATTGGGAAAACTAAAAATCAGCAAGACACAGGCACCCCAAAGTTTGGGGCTGCTCTGTTGACAAGAACCTCCACTTCATGACACCTTAAATATCCCAGGAAAGAGAAAAATGGATAAAGAAGTGGTGGTCCTTATGTACAATGGAATATCCCTCAGCCATGAAATCAATGTCATAAGGCTAGTAGCAGCATGATGAGTGGCTTTAGCTACGACGATTCTAAGTGAAATAAGTCATACAGAAAAACACACTTATTATAAGCTATCACTTATAGAGGGAATGTAAAAACCGCTACACTTGAACTGAATTACAAAACAGAACAGAGTCACACGTTTAGAAAACACACTATGGCTGCTTAACGGGAAAGGTGGGGTGGGGTGATGCATAAAACAAGGGTTTCAAATGAGCTCAGATACCGTTCCATAAACCCAATATGTAATAGAAAGACCTACTCCTTGCTCAGTGAACTGGACTCAACACCCCCTATTCACCGCGCAAGAATATATCTGCCTAGTAAGAATCTTAAAACCTATGTATTGATATCTCTCTGGAAGTGAGTCAAGTGGGTGTAAAGCGGCAGAAACACAGCCGTGAAAAGCAGCTAAACCCCATTATAAAAATAAATTACTTTTAAAAACCCGTGAAACAAAGACAGTGAAAGAGAGAGAAATTCTTACAAAATTCGTTCAGGGGCTGTGATGCAACCTGGATTGACCATATCTAGACCCACAGCTGGAGGAGACATAAGGGTGGACACTCTCGGGGCTGAGAGGTTTGGTGAGGTTGGGGGAGCAAACGCAGAGCCTTTAAAGTAATACTGCCTGTTACCCATCCCATGGGTCCCAAATCTCCAGGTTCAAGGGCATCTTCCTACCTCGAAAACATGCATGAGAAACCCAGAAGGTGGTACACCGTATGATCGGGAAAGGTTTCTGAAACGCACCTCATTTCTCATCTCCTTGTGCTCGGGTTCGCCATTCCAGCCGCTTTACTAGCAATCTCCCTCCTTGGAGAATCAGCACCTTTAACCTCCCGTTCCGTACAGCTTGCAATATGTCCTGAGGATGAACGGGAAGAGGGGGAGCCAATGAGAGACTAGCTCTAGGTGTTGGGACAGGCACAGGTCACTCTATTTTCCCATCAGGAAGAAGAATTAACCACAGGCTCAGCCTGCCGCCCGGAAGCAGAATAGGGCCTGAGGCGATCCTGCGCTTTTGCGGCCAGCTCCCAAAAAAGCGAGTTGAAAAATGGAGCTCAGGGGCACTGCAATTCACAAACCTGCAGAGTTATAAATGATAACTCTCGTCCACAAATATATTGAGGGAAGGCAACGAAGAGGATCTGAAAGCAAGGCAGAATTGCAGGAAACAGATTTCAGGAGGTCGATTCGAATCGCCTTTAAAGCACATGAAAAGCGGCAAAATGTCGACAATGATGCCCTTGGCCAAAAAGGGCGTATGCGTTTTTTCCTGAATATATTCAGGAAAAAACGCATACGCCCTTTTTGGCCAACCAAGCAACCTGGAAAGGCAAATCAGCGCTACAAAGAAGTCTCGCTTCCCATCGGTCAAAAGGGCCATGCGGAAAAAAGTGTCAAAACCAGAAATGCAGGACAGGCCATGGAGAAATGGGAGCCTTGCTACGCTGATGGGCGGGATGTAAATTGCCAACAGCCACTCTGGAGAAGTGTACGGTGTGTCCTGAAACATCGAAAAAACACAGCTTAGAGCGCATAGGGCACTTCCACTCATGGGCGTATAAATTGGGAAAACTAAAAATCAGCAAGACACAGGCACCCCAAAGTTTGGGGCTGCTCTGTTGACAAGAACCTCCACTTCGTGACACCTTAAATATCCCAGGAAAGAGAAAAATGGATAAAGAAGTGGTGGTCCTTATGTACAATGGAATATCACTCAGCCATGAAATCAATGTCATAAGGCTAGTAGCAGCATGATGAGTGGCTTTAGCCACGACGATTCTAAGTGAAATAAGTCATACAGAAAAACACACTTATTATAAGCTATCACTTATAGAGGGAATGTAAAAACCGCTACACTTGAACTGAATTACAAGACAGAACAGAGTCACACGTTTAGAAAACACATTATGGCTTCTTAACCGGAAAGGTGGGGTGGGGTGATGCATAAAACAAGGGTTTCAAATGAGCTCAGATACCGTTCCATAAACCCAATATGTAATAGAAAGACCTACTCCTTGCTCAGTGAACTGGACTCAACACCCCCTATTCACCGCACAAGAATATATCTGACTAGTAAGAATCTTAAAACCTATGTATTGATATCTCTCTGGAAGTGAGTCAAGTGGGTGTAAAGCGGCAGAAACACAGCCGTGAAAAGCAGCTAAACCCCATTATAAAAATAAATTACTTTTAAAAACCCGTGAAACAAAGACAGTGAAAGAGAGAGAAATTCTTACAAAATTCGTTCAGGGGCTGTGATGCAACCTGGATTGACCATATCTAGACCCACAGCTGGAGGAGACATAAGGGTGGACACTCTCGGGGCTGAGAGGTTTGGTGAGGTTGGGGGAGCAAACGCAGAGCCTTTAAAGTAATACTGCCTGTTACCCATCCCATGGGTCCCAAATCTCCAGGTTCAAGGGCATCTTCCTACCTCGAAAACATGCATGAGAAACCCAGAAGGTGGTACACCGTATGATCGGGAAAGGTTTCTGAAACGCACCTCATTTCTCATCTCCTTGTGCTCGGGTTCGCCATTCCAGCCGCTTTACTAGCAATCTCCCTCCTTGGAGAATCAGCACCTTTAACCTCCCGTTCCGTACAGCTTGCAATATGTCCTGAGGATGAACGGGAAGAGGGGGAGCCAATGAGAGACTAGCTCTAGGTGTTGGGACAGGCACAGGTCACTCTATTTTCCCATCAGGAAGAAGAATTAACCACAGGCTCAGCCTGCCGCCCGGAAGCAGAATAGGGCCTGAGGCGATCCTGCGCTTTTGCGGCCAGCTCCCAAAAAAGCGAGTTGAAAAATGGAGCTCAGGGGCACTGCAATTCACAAACCTGCAGAGTTATAAATGATAACTCTCGTCCACAAATATATTGAGGGAAGGCAACGAAGAGGATCTGAAAGCAAGGCAGAATTGCAGGAAACAGATTTCAGGAGGTCGATTCGAATCGCCTTTAAAGCACATGAAAAGCGGCAAAATGTCGACAATGATGCCCTTGGCCAAAAAGGGCGTATGCGTTTTTTCCTGAATATATTCAGGAAAAAACGCATACGCCCTTTTTGGCCAACCAAGCAACCTGGAAAGGCAAATCAGCGCTACAAAGAAGTCTCGCTTCCCATCGGTCAAAAGGGCCATGCAGAAAAAAGTGTCAAAACCAGAAATGCAGGACAGGCCATGGAGAAATGGGAGCCTTGCTACGCTGATGGGCGGGATGTAAATTGCCAACAGCCACTCTGGAGAAGTGTACGGTGTGTCCTGAAACATCGAAAAAACACAGCTTAGAGCGCATAGGGCACTTCCACTCATGGGCGTATAAATTGGGAAAACTAAAAATCAGCAAGACACAGGCACCCCAAAGTTTGGGGCTGCTCTGTTGACAAGAACCTCCACTTCGTGACACCTTAAATATCCCAGGAAAGAGAAAAATGGATAAAGAAGTGGTGGTCCTTATGTACAATGGAATATCACTCAGCCATGAAATCAATGTCATAAGGCTAGTAGCAGCATGATGAGTGGCTTTAGCCACGACGATTCTAAGTGAAATAAGTCATACAGAAAAACACACTTATTATAAGCTATCACTTATAGAGGGAATGTAAAAACCGCTACACTTGAACTGAATTACAAGACAGAACAGAGTCACACGTTTAGAAAACACATTATGGCTTCTTAACCGGAAAGGTGGGGTGGGGTGATGCATAAAACAAGGGTTTCAAATGAGCTCAGATACCGTTCCATAAACCCAATATGTAATAGAAAGACCTACTCCTTGCTCAGTGAACTGGACTCAACACCCCCTATTCACCGCACAAGAATATATCTGACTAGTAAGAATCTTAAAACCTATGTATTGATATCTCTCTGGAAGTGAGTCAAGTGGCTGTAAAGCGGCAGAAACACAGCCGTGAAAAGCAGCTAAACCCCATTATAAAAATAAATTCCTTTTAAAAACCCGTGAAACAAAGACAGTGAAAGAGAGAGAAATTCTTACAAAATTCGTTCAGGGGCTGTGATGCAACCTGGATTGACCATATCTAGACCCACAGCTGGAGGAGACATAAGGGTGGACACTCTCGGGGCTGAGAGGTTTGGTGAGGTTGGGGGAGCAAACGCAGAGCCTTTAAAGTAATACTGCCGGTTACCCATCCCATGGGTCCCAAATCTGCAGGTTCAAGGGCATCTTCCTACCTCGAAAACATGCATGAGAAACCCAGAAGGTGGTACACCGTGTGATTGGGAAAGGTTTCTAAAACGCACCTCATTTCTCATCTCCTTGTGCTCGGGTTCGCCATTCCAGCCGCTTTACTAGCAATCTCCCTCCTTGGAGAATCAGCACCTTTAACCTCCCGTTCCGTACAGCTTGCAGTTTGTCTTGAGGATGAACGGGAAGAGGGGGAGCCAATGAGAGACTAGCTCTAGGTGTTGGGACAGGCACAGGTCACTCTATTTTCCCATCAGGAAGAAGAATTAACCACAGGCTCAGCCTGCCGCCCGGAAGCAGAATAGGGCCTGAGGCAATCCTGCGCTTTTGCGGCCAGCTCCCAAAAAAGCGAGTTGAAAAATGGAGCTCAGGGGCACTGCAATTCACAAACCTGCAGAGTTATAAATGATAACTCTCGTCCACAAATATATTGAGGGAAGGCAACGAAGAGGATCTGAAAGCAAGGCAGAATTGCAGGAAACAGATTTCAGGAGGTCGATTCGAATCGCCTTTAAAGCACATGAAAAGCGGCAAAATGTCGACAATGATGCCCTTGGCCAAAAAGGGCGTATGCGTTTTTTCCTGAATATATTCAGGAAAAAACGCATACGCCCTTTTTGGCCAACCAAGCAACCTGGAAAGGCAAATCAGCGCTACAAAGAAGTCTCGCTTCCCATCGGTCAAAAGGGCCATGCGGAAAAAAGTGTCAAAACCAGAAATGCAGAACAGGCCATGGAGAAATGGGAGCCTTGCTACGCTGATGGGCGGGATGTAAATTGCCAACAGCCACTCTGGAGAAGTGTACGGTGTGTCCTGAAACATCGAAAAAACACAGCTTAGAGCGCATAGGGCACTTCCACTCATGGGCGTATAAATTGGGAAAATTAAAAATCAGCAAGACACAGGCACCCCAAAGTTTGGGGCTGCTCTGTTGACAAGAACCTCCACTTCGTGACACCTTAAATATCCCAGGAAAGAGAAAAATGGATAAAGAAGTGGTGGTCCTTATGTACAATGGAATATCACTCAGCCATGAAATCAATGTCATAAGGCTAGTAGCAGCATGATGAGTGGCTTTAGCCACGACGATTCTAAGTGAAATAAGTCATACAGAAAAACACACTTATTATAAGCTATCACTTATAGAGGGAATGTAAAAACCGCTACACTTGAACTGAATTACAAGACAGAACAGAGTCACACGTTTAGAAAACACACTATGGCTGCTTAACGGGAAAGGTGGGGTGGGGTGATGCATAAAACAAGGGTTTCAAATGAGCTCAGATACCGTTCCATAAACCCCATATGTAATAGAAAGACCTACTCCTTGCTCAGTGAACTGGACTCAACACCCCCTATTCACCGCACAAGAATATATCTGACTAGTAAGAATCTTAAAACCTATGTATTGATATCTCTCTGGAAGTGAGTCAAGTGGCTGTAAAGCGGCAGAAACACAGCCGTGAAAAGCAGCTAAACCCCATTATAAAAATAAATTCCTTTTAAAAACCCGTGAAACAAAGACAGTGAAAGAGAGAGAAATTCTTACAAAATTCGTTCAGGGGCTGTGATGCAACCTGGATTGACCATATCTAGACCCACAGCTGGAGGAGACATAAGGGTGGACACTCTCGGGGCTGAGAGGTTTGGTGAGGTTGGGGGAGCAAACGCAGAGCCTTTAAAGTAATACTGCCGGTTACCCATCCCATGGGTCCCAAATCTGCAGGTTCAAGGGCATCTTCCTACCTCGAAAACATGCATGAGAAACCCAGAAGGTGGTACACCGTGTGATTGGGAAAGGTTTCTAAAACGCACCTCATTTCTCATCTCCTTGTGCTCGGGTTCGCCATTCCAGCCGCTTTACTAGCAATCTCCCTCCTTGGAGAATCAGCACCTTTAACCTCCCGTTCCGTACAGCTTGCAGTTTGTCTTGAGGATGAACGGGAAGAGGGGGAGCCAATGAGAGACTAGCTCTAGGTGTTGGGACAGGCACAGGTCACTCTATTTTCCCATCAGGAAGAAGAATTAACCACAGGCTCAGCCTGCCGCCCGGAAGCAGAATAGGGCCTGAGGCGATCCTGCGCTTTTGCGGCCAGCTCCCAAAAAAGCGAGTTGAAAAATGGAGTTCAGGGGCACTGCAATTCACAAACCTGCAGAGTTATAAATGATAACTCTCGTCCACAAATATATTGAGGGAAGGCAACGAAGAGGATCTGAAAGCAAGGCAGAATTGCAGGAAACAGATTTCAGGAGGTCGATTCGAATCGCCTTTAAAGCACATGAAAAGCGGCAAAATGTCGACAATGATGCCCTTGGCCAAAAAGGGCGTATGCGTTTTTTCCTGAATATATTCAGGAAAAAACGCATACGCCCTTTTTGGCCAACCAAGCAACCTGGAAAGGCAAATCAGCGCTACAAAGAAGTCTCGCTTCCCATCGGTCAAAAGGGCCATGCGGAAAAAAGTGTCAAAACCAGAAATGCAGAACAGGCCATGGAGAAATGGGAGCCTTGCTACGCTGATGGGCGGGATGTAAATTGCCAACAGCCACTCTGGAGAAGTGTACGGTGTGTCCTGAAACATCGAAAAAACACAGCTTAGAGCGCATAGGGCACTTCCACTCATGGGCGTATAAATTGGGAAAACTAAAAATCAGCAAGACACAGGCACCCCAAAGTTTGGGGCTGCTCTGTTGACAAGAACCTCCACTTCGTGACACCTTAAATATCCCAGGAAAGAGAAAAATGGATAAAGAAGTGGTGGTCCTTATGTACAATGGAATATCACTCAGCCATGAAATCAATGTCATAAGGCTAGTAGCAGCATGATGAGTGGCTTTAGCCACGACGATTCTAAGTGAAATAAGTCATACAGAAAAACACACTTATTATAAGCTATCACTTATAGAGGGAATGTAAAAACCGCTACACTTGAACTGAATTACAAGACAGAACAGAGTCACACGTTTAGAAAACACATTATTGCTTCTTAACGGGAAAGGTGGGGTGGGGTGATGCATAAAACAAGGGTTTCAAATGAGCTCAGATACCGTTCCATAAACCCCATATGTAATAGAAAGACCTACTCCTTGCTCAGTGAACTGGACTCAACACCCCCTATTCACCGCACAAGAATATATCTGACTAGTAAGAATCTTAAAACCTATGTATTGATATCTCTCTGGAAGTGAGTCAAGTGGCTGTAAAGCGGCAGAAACACAGCCGTGAAAAGCAGCTAAACCCCATTATAAAAATAAATTCCTTTTAAAAACCCGTGAAACAAAGACAGTGAAAGAGAGAGAAATTCTTACAAAATTCGTTCAGGGGCTGTGATGCAACCTGGATTGACCATATCTAGACCCACAGCTGGAGGAGACATAAGGGTGGACACTCTCGGGGCTGAGAGGTTTGGTGAGGTTGGGGGAGCAAACGCAGAGCCTTTAAAGTAATACTGCCCGTTACCCATCCCATGGGTCCCAAATCTGCAGGTTCAAGGGCATCTTCCTACCTCGAAAACATGCATGAGAAACCCAGAAGGTGGTACACCGTGTGATTGGGAAAGGTTTCTAAAACGCACCTCATTTCTCATCTCCTTGTGCTCGGGTTCGCCATTCCAGCCGCTTTACTAGCAATCTCCCTCCTTGGAGAATCAGCACCTTTAACCTCCCGTTCCGTACAGCTTGCAGTTTGTCCTGAGGAAGAACGGGAAGAGGGGGAGCCAATGAGAGACTAGCTCTAGGTGTTGGGACAGGCACAGGTCACTCTATTTTCCCATCAGGAAGAAGAATTAACCACAGGCTCAGCCTGCCGCCCGGAAGCAGAATAGGGCCTGAGGCGATCCTGCGCTTTTTCGGCCAGCTCCCAAAAAAGCGAGTTGAAAAATGGAGCTCAGGGGCACTGCAATTCACAAACCTGCAGAGTTATAAATGATAACTCTCGTCCACAAATATATTGAGGGAAGGCAACGAAGAGGATCTGAAAGCAAGGCAGAATTGCAGGAAACAGATTTCAGGAGGTCGATTCGAATCGCCTTTAAAGCACATGAAAAGCGGCAAAATGTCGACAATGATGCCCTTGGCCAAAAAGGGCGTATGCGTTTTTTCCTGAATATATTCAGGAAAAAACGCATACGCCCTTTTCGGCCAACCAAGCAACCTGGAAAGGCAAATCAGCGCTACAAAGAAGTCTCGCTTCCCATCGGTCAAAAGGGCCATGCGGAAAAAAGTGTCAAAACCAGAAATGCAGAACAGGCCATGGAGAAATGGGAGCCTTGCTACGCTGATGGGCGGGATGTAAATTGCCAACAGCCACTCTGGAGAAGTGTACGGTGTGTCCTGAAACATCGAAAAAACACAGCTTAGAGCGCATAGGGCACTTCCACTCATGGGCGTATAAATTGGGAAAATTAAAAATCAGCAAGACACAGGCACCCGAAAGTTTAGGGCTGCTCTGTTGACAAGAACCTCCACTTCGTGACACCTTAAATATCCCAGGAAAGAGAAAAATGGATAAAGAAGTGGTGGTCCTTATGTACAATGGAATATCACTCAGCCATGAAATCAATGTCATAAGGCTAGTAGCAGCATGATGAGTGGCTTTAGCCACGACGATTCTAAGTGAAATAAGTCATACAGAAAAACACACTTATTATAAGCTATCACTTATAGAGGGAATGTAAAAACCGCTACACTTGAACTGAATTACAAGACAGAACAGAGTCACACGTTTAGAAAACACACTATGGCTGCTTAACGGGAAAGGTGGGGTGGGGTGATGCATAAAACAAGGGTTTCAAATGAGCTCAGATACCGTTCCATAAACCCCATATGTAATAGAAAGACCTACTCCTTGCTCAGTGAACTGGACTCAACACCCCCTATTCACCGCACAAGAATATATCTGACTAGTAAGAATCTTAAAACCTATGTATTGATATCTCTCTGGAAGTGAGTCAAGTGGCTGTAAAGCGGCAGAAACACAGCCGTGAAAAGCAGCTAAACCCCATTATAAAAATAAATTCCTTTTAAAAACCCGTGAAACAAAGACAGTGAAAGAGAGAGAAATTCTTACAAAATTCGTTCAGGGGCTGTGATGCAACCTGGATTGACCATATCTAGACCCACAGCTGGAGGAGACATAAGGGTGGACACTCTCGGGGCTGAGAGGTTTGGTGAGGTTGGGGGAGCAAACGCAGAGCCTTTAAAGTAATACTGCCTGTTACCCATCCCATGGGTCCCAAATCTCCAGGTTCAAGGGCATCTTCCTACCTCGAAAACATGCATGAGAAACCCAGAAGGTGGTACACCGTGTGATCGGGAAAGGTTTCTAAAACGCACCTCATTTCTCATCTCCTTGTGCTCGGGTTCGCCATTCCAGCCGCTTTACTAGCAATCTCCCTCCTTGGAGAATCAGCACCTTTAACCTCCCGTTCCGTACAGCTTGCAATATGTCCTGAGGATGAACGGGAAGAGGGGGAGCCAATGAGAGACTAGCTCTAGGTGTTGGGACAGGCACAGGTCACTCTATTTTCCCATCAGGAAGAAGAATTAACCACAGGCTCAGCCTGCCGCCCGGAAGCAGAATAGGGCCTGAGGCAATCCTGCGCTTTTGTGGCCAGCTCCCAAAAAAGCGAGTTGAAAAATGGAGCTCAGGGGCACTGCAATTCACAAACCTGCAGAGTTATAAATGATAACTCTCGTCCACAAATATATTGAGGGAAGGCAACGAAGAGGATCTGAAAGCAAGGCAGAATTGCAGGAAACAGATTTCAGGAGGTCGATTCGAATCGCCTTTAAAGCACATGAAAAGCGGCAAAATGTCGACAATGATGCCCTTGGCCAAAAAGGGCGTATGCGTTTTTTCCTGAATATATTCAGGAAAAAACGCATACGCCCTTTTTGGCCAACCAAGCAACCTGGAAAGGCAAATCAGCGCTACAAAGAAGTCTCGCTTCCCATCGGTCAAAAGGGCCATGCGGAAAAAAGTGTCAAAACCAGAAATGCAGAACAGGCCATGGAGAAATGGGAGCCTTGCTACGCTGATGGGCGGGATGTAAATTGCCAACAGCCACTCTGGAGAAGTGTACGGTGTGTCCTGAAACATCGAAAAAACACAGCTTAGAGCGCATAGGGCACTTCCACTCATGGGCGTATAAATTGGGAAAACTAAAAATCAGCAAGACACAGGCACCCCAAAGTTTGGGGCTGCTCTGTTGACAAGAACCTCCACTTCGTGACACCTTAAATATCCCAGGAAAGAGAAAAATGGATAAAGAAGTGGTGGTCCTTATGTACAATGGAATATCACTCAGCCATGAAATCAATGTCATAAGGCTAGTAGCAGCATGATGAGTGGCTTTAGCTACGACGATTCTAAGTGAAATAAGTCATACAGAAAAACACACTTATTATAAGCTATCACTTATAGAGGGAATGTAAAAACCGCTACACTTGAACTGAATTACAAAACAGAACAGAGTCACACGTTTAGAAAACACACTATGGCTGCTTAACGGGAAAGGTGGGGTGGGGTGATGCATAAAACAAGGGTTTCAAATGAGCTCAGATACCGTTCCATAAACCCCATATGTAATAGAAAGACCTACTCCTTGCTCAGTGAACTGGACTCAACACCCCCTATTCACCGCACAAGAATATATCTGACTAGTAAGAATCTTAAAACCTATGTATTGATATCTCTCTGGAAGTGAGTCAAGTGGCTGTAAAGCGGCAGAAACACAGCCGTGAAAAGCAGCTAAACCCCATTATAAAAATAAATTCCTTTTAAAAACCCGTGAAACAAAGACAGTGAAAGAGAGAGAAATTCTTACAAAATTCGTTCAGGGGCTGTGATGCAACCTGGATTGACCATATCTAGACCCACAGCTGGAGGAGACATAAGGGTGGACACTCTCGGGGCTGAGAGGTTTGGTGAGGTTGGGGGAGCAAACGCAGAGCCTTTAAAGTAATACTGCCTGTTACCCATCCCATGGGTCCCAAATCTGCAGGTTCAAGGGCATCTTCCTACCTCGAAAACATGCATGAGAAACCCAGAAGGTGGTACACCGTGTGATTGGGAAAGGTTTCTAAAACGCACCTCATTTCTCATCTCCTTGTGCTCGGGTTCGCCATTCCAGCCGCTTTACTAGCAATCTCCCTCCTTGGAGAATCAGCACCTTTAACCTCCCGTTCCGTACAGCTTGCAGTTTGTCCTGAGGATGAACGGGAAGAGGGGGAGCCAATGAGAGACTAGCTCTAGGTGTTGGGACAGGCACAGGTCACTCTATTTTCCCAACAGGAAGAAGAATTAACCACAGGCTCAGCCTGCTGCCCAGAAGCAGAATAGGGCCTGAGGCGATCCTGCGCTTTTTCGGCCAGCTCCCAAAAAAGCGAGTTGAAAAATGGAGCTCAGGGGCACTGCAATTCACAAACCTGCAGAGTTATAAATGATAACTCTCGTCCACAAATATATTGAGGGAAGGCACCGAAGAGGATCTGAAAGCAAGGCAGAATTGCAGGAAACAGATTTCAGGAGGTCGATTCGAATCGCCTTTAAAGCACATGAAAAGTGGCAAAACGTCGACAATGATGCCCTTGGCCAAAAAGGGCGTATGCGTTTTTTCCTGAATATATTCAGGAAAAAACGCATACGCCCTTTTCGGCCAACCAAGCAACCTGGAAAGGCAAATCAGCGCTACAAAGAAGTCTCGCTTCCCATCGGTCAAAAGGGCCACGCGGAAAAAAGTGTCAAAACCAGAAATGCAGAACAGGCCATGGAGAAATGGGAGCCTTGCTACGCTGATGGGCGGGATGTAAATTGCCAACAGCCACTCTGGAGAAGTGTACGGTGTGTCCTGAAACATCAAAAAAACACAGCTTAGAGCGCATAGGGCACTTCCACTCATGGGCGTATAAATTGGGAAAACTAAAAATCAGCAAGACACAGGCACCCGAAAGTTTAGGGCTGCTCTGTTGACAAGAACCTCCACTTCATGACACCTTAAATATCCCAGGAAAGAGAAAAATGGATAAAGAAGTGGTGGTCCTTATGTACAATGGAATATCCCTCAGCCATGAAATCAATGTCATAAGGCTAGTAGCAGCATGATGAGTGGCTTTAGCTACGACGATTCTAAGTGAAATAAGTCACACAGAAAAAGACACTTATCATAAGCTATCACTTATAGAAGGAATGTAAAAACCGCTACACTTGAACTGAATTACAAAACAGAACAGAGTCACACGTTTAGAAAACACACTATGGCTGCTTAACGGGAAAGGTGGGGTGGGGTGATGCATAAAACAAGGGTTTCAAATGAGCTCAGATACCGTTCCATAAACCCAATATGTAATAGAAAGACCTACTCCTTGCTCAGTGAACTGGACTCAACACCCCCTATTCACCGCACAAGAATATATCTGACTAGTAAGAATCTTAAAACCTATGTATTGATATCTCTCTGGAAGTGAGTCAAGTGGCTGTAAAGCCGCATAAACACAGCCGTGAAAAACAGCTAAACCCCATTATAAAAATAAATTACTTTTAAAAACCCGTGAAACAAAGACAGTGAAAGAGAGAGAATTTCTTACAAAATTCGTTCAGGGGCTGTGATGCAACCTGGATTGACCATATCTAGACCCACAGCTGGAGGAGACATAAGGGTGGACACTCTCGGGGCTGAGAGGTTTGGTGAGGTTGGGGGAGCAAACGCAGAGCCTTTAAAGTAATACTGCCTGTTACCCATCCCATGGGTCCCAAATCTCCAGGTTCAAGGGCATCTTCCTACCTCGAAAACATGCATGAGAAACCCAGAAGGTGGTACACCGTGTGATCGGGAAAGGTTTCTAAAACGCACCTCATTTCTCATCTCCTTGTGCTCGGGTTCGCCATTCCAGCCGCTTTACTAGCAATCTCCCTCCTTGGAGAATCAGCACCTTTAACCTCCCGTTCCGTACAGCTTGCAATATGTCCTGAGGATGAACGGGAAGAGGGGGAGCCAATGAGAGACTAGCTCTAGGTGTTGGGACAGGCACAGGTCACTCTATTTTCCCATCAGGAAGAAGAATTAACCACAGGCTCAGCCTGCCGCCCGGAAGCAAAATAGGGCCTGAGGCAATCCTGCGCTTTTGTGGCCAGCTCCCAAAAAAGCGAGTTGAAAAATGGAGCTCAGGGGCACTGCAATTCACAAACCTGCAGAGTTATAAATGATAACTCTCGTCCACAAATATATTGAGGGAAGGCAACGAAGAGGATCTGAAAGCAAGGCAGAATTGCAGGAAACAGATTTCAGGAGGTCGATTCGAATCGCCTTTAAAGCACATGAAAAGCGGCAAAACGTCGACAATGATGCCCTTGGCCAAAAAGGGCGTATGCGTTTTTTCCTGAATATATTCAGGAAAAAACGCATACGCCCTTTTTGGCCAACCAAGCAACCTGGAAAGGCAAATCAGCGCTACAAAGAAGTCTCGCTTCCCATCGGTCAAAAGGGCCATGCGGAAAAAAGTGTCAAAACCAGAAATGCAGGAGACGCCATGGAGAAATGGGAGCCTTGCTACGCTGATGGGCGGGATGTAAATTGCCAACAGCCACTCTGGAGAAGTGTACGGTGTTTCCTGAAACATCGAAAAAACACAGCTTAGAGCGCATAGGGCACTTCCACTCATGGGCGTATAAATTGGGAAAACTAAAAATCAGCAAGACACAGGCACCCCAAAGTTTGGGGCTGCTCTGTTGACAAGAACCTCCACTTCGTGACACCTTAAATATCCCAGGAAAGAGAAAAATGGATAAAGAAGTGGTGGTCCTTATGTACAATGGAATATCCCTCAGCCATGAAATCAATGTCATAAGGCTAGTAGCAGCATGATGAGTGGCTTTAGCTACGACGATTCTAAGTGAAATAAGTCATACAGAAAAACACACTTATTATAAGCTATCACTTATAGAGGGAATGTAAAAACCGCTACACTTGAACTGAATTACAAAACAGAACAGAGTCACACGTTTAGAAAACACACTATGGCTGCTTAACGGGAAAGGTGGGGGGGGTGATGCATAAAACAAGGGTTTCAAATGAGCTCAGATACCGTTCCATAAACCCAATATGTAATAGAAAGACCTACTCCTTGCTCAGTAAACTGGACTCAACACCCCCTATTCACCGTGCAAGAATATATCTGACTAGTAAGAATCTTAAAACCTATGTATTGATATCTCTCTGGAAGTGAGTCAAGTGGGTGTAAAGCGGCAGAAACACAGCCGTGAAAAGCAGCTAAACCCCATTATAAAAATAAATTACTTTTAAAAACCCGTGAAACAAAGACAGTGAAAGAGAGAGAAATTCTTACAAAATTCGTTCAGGGGCTGTGATGCAACCTGGATTGACCATATCTAGACCCACAGCTGGAGGAGACATAAGGGTGGACACTCTCGGGGCTGAGAGGTTTGGTGAGGTTGGGGGAGCAAACGCAGAGCCTTTAAAGTAATACTGCCTGTTACCCATCCCATGGGTCCCAAATCTCCAGGTTCAAGGGCATCTTCCTACCTCGAAAACATGCATGAGAAACCCAGAAGGTGGTACACCGTGTGATCGGGAAAGGTTTCTAAAACGCACCTCATTTCTCATCTCCTTGTGCTCGGGTTCGCCATTCCAGCCGCTTTACTAGCAATCTCCCTCCTTGGAGAATCAGCACCTTTAACCTCCCGTTCCGTACAGCTTGCAATATGTCCTGAGGATGAACGGGAAGAGGGGGAGCCAATGAGAGACTAGCTCTAGGTGTTGGGACAGGCACAGGTCACTCTATTTTCCCATCAGGAAGAAGAATTAACCACAGGCTCAGCCTGCCGCCCGGAAGCAAAATAGGGCCTGAGGCAATCCTGCGCTTTTGTGGCCAGCTCCCAAAAAAGCGAGTTGAAAAATGGAGCTCAGGGGCACTGCAATTCACAAACCTGCAGAGTTATAAATGATAACTCTCGTCCACAAATATATTGAGGGAAGGCACCGAAGAGGATCTGAAAGCAAGGCAGAATTGCAGGAAACAGATTTCAGGAGGTCGATTCGAATCGCCTTTAAAGCACATGAAAAGTGGCAAAACGTCGACAATGATGCCCTTGGCCAAAAAGGGCGTATGCGTTTTTTCCTGAATATATTCAGGAAAAAACGCATACGCCCTTTTCGGCCAACCAAGCAACCTGAAAAGGCAAATCAGCGCTACAAAGAAGTCTCGCTTCCCATCGGTCAAAAGGGCCACGCGGAAAAAAGTGTCAAAACCAGAAATGCAGGACAGGCCATGGAGAAATGGGAGCCTTGCTACGCTGATGGGCGGGATGTAAATTGCCAACAGCCACTCTGGAGAAGTGTACGGTGTGTCCTGAAACATCGAAAAAACACAGCTTAGAGCGCATAGGGCACTTCCACTCATGGGCGTATAAATTGGGAAAACTAAAAATCAGCAAGACACAGGCACCCCAAAGTTTGGGGCTGCTCTGTTGACAAGAACCTCCACTTCGTGACACCTTAAATATCCCAGGAAAGAGAAAAATGGATAAAGAAGTGGTGGTCCTTATGTACAATGGAATATCACTCAGCCATGAAATCAATGTCATAAGGCTAGTAGCAGCATGATGAGTGGCTTTAGCCACGACGATTCTAAGTGAAATAAGTCATACAGAAAAACACACTTATTATAAGCTATCACTTATAGAGGGAATGTAAAAACTGCTACACTTGAACTGAATTACAAGACAGAACAGAGTCACACGTTTAGAAAACACATTATGGCTTCTTAACGGGAAAGGTGGGGTGGGGTGATGCATAAAACAAGGGTTTCAAATGAGCTCAGATACCGTTCCATAAACCCCATATGTAATAGAAAGACCTACTCCTTGCTCAGTGAACTGGACTCAACACCCCCTATTCACCACACAAGAATATATCTGACTAGTAAGAATCTTAAAACCTATGTATTGATATCTCTCTGGAAGTGAGTCAAGTGGCTGTAAAGCGGCAGAAACACAGCCGTGAAAAGCAGCTAAACCCCATTATAAAAATAAATTCCTTTTAAAAACCCGTGAAACAAAGACAGTGAAAGAGAGAGAAATTCTTACAAAATTCGTTCAGGGGCTGTGATGCAACCTGGATTGACCATATCTAGACCCACAGCTGGAGGAGACATAAGGGTGGACACTCTCGTGGCTGAGAGGTTTGGTGAGGTTGGGGGAGCAAACGCAGAGCCTTTAAAGTAATACTGCCTGTTACCCATCCCATGGGTCCCAAATCTGCAGGTTCAAGGGCATCTTCCTACCTCGAAAACATGCATGAGAAACCCAGAAGGTGGTACACCGTGTGATCGGGAAAGGTTTCTAAAACGCACCTCATTTCTCATCTCCTTGTGCTCGGGTTCGCCATTCCAGCCGCTTTACTAGCAATCTCCCTCCTTGGAGAATCAGCACCTTTAACCTCCCGTTCCGTACAGCTTGCAATATGTCCTGAGGATGAACGGGAAGAGGGGGAGCCAATGAGAGACTAGCTCTAGGTGTTGGGACAGGCACAGGTCACTCTATTTTCCCATCAGGAAGAAGAATTAACCACAGGCTCAGCCTGCCGCCCGGAAGCAAAATAGGGCCTGAGGCAATCCTGCGCTTTTGTGGCCAGCTCCCAAAAAAGCGAGTTGAAAAATGGAGCTCAGGGGCACTGCAATTCACAAACCTGCAGAGTTATAAATGATAACTCTCGTCCACAAATATATTGAGGGAAGGCAACGAAGAGGATCTGAAAGCAAGGCAGAATTGCAGGAAACAGATTTCAGGAGGTCGATTCGAATCGCCTTTAAAGCACATGAAAAGCGGCAAAACGTCGACAATGATGCCCTTGGCCAAAAAGGGCGTATGCGTTTTTTCCTGAATATATTCAGGAAAAAACGCATACGCCCTTTTTGGCCAACCAAGCAACCTGGAAAGGCAAATCAGCGCTACAAAGAAGTCTCGCTTCCCATCGGTCAAAAGGGCCATGCGGAAAAAAGTGTCAAAACCAGAAATGCAGGAGACGCCATGGAGAAATGGGAGCCTTGCTACGCTGATGGGCGGGATGTAAATTGCCAACAGCCACTCTGGAGAAGTGTACGGTGTTTCCTGAAACATCGAAAAAACACAGCTTAGAGCGCATAGGGCACTTCCACTCATGGGCGTATAAATTGGGAAAACTAAAAATCAGCAAGACACAGGCACCCCAAAGTTTGGGGCTGCTCTGTTGACAAGAACCTCCACTTCGTGACACCTTAAATATCCCAGGAAAGAGAAAAATGGATAAAGAAGTGGTGGTCCTTATGTACAATGGAATATCCCTCAGCCATGAAATCAATGTCATAAGGCTAGTAGCAGCATGATGAGTGGCTTTAGCTACGACGATTCTAAGTGAAATAAGTCATACAGAAAAACACACTTATTATAAGCTATCACTTATAGAGGGAATGTAAAAACCGCTACACTTGAACTGAATTACAAAACAGAACAGAGTCACACGTTTAGAAAACACACTATGGCTGCTTAACGGGAAAGGTGGGGGGGGTGATGCATAAAACAAGGGTTTCAAATGAGCTCAGATACCGTTCCATAAACCCAATATGTAATAGAAAGACCTACTCCTTGCTCAGTGAACTGGACTCAACACCCCCTATTCACCGCACAAGAATATATCTGACTAGTAAGAATCTTAAAACCTATGTATTGATATCTCTCTGGAAGTGAGTCAAGTGGCTGTAAAGCCGCATAAACACAGCCGTGAAAAACAGCTAAACCCCATTATAAAAATAAATTACTTTTAAAAACCCGTGAAACAAAGACAGTGAAAGAGAGAGAATTTCTTACAAAATTCGTTCAGGGGCTGTGATGCAACCTGGATTGACCATATCTAGACCCACAGCTGGAGGAGACATAAGGGTGGACACTCTCGGGGCTGAGAGGTTTGGTGAGGTTGGGGGAGCAAACGCAGAGCCTTTAAAGTAATACTGCCTGTTACCCATCCCATGGGTCCCAAATCTCCAGGTTCAAGGGCATCTTCCTACCTCGAAAACATGCATGAGAAACCCAGAAGGTGGTACACCGTGTGATCGGGAAAGGTTTCTAAAACGCACCTCATTTCTCATCTCCTTGTGCTCGGGTTCGCCATTCCAGCCGCTTTACTAGCAATCTCCCTCCTTGGAGAATCAGCACCTTTAACCTCCCGTTCCGTACAGCTTGCAATATGTCCTGAGGATGAACGGGAAGAGGGGGAGCCAATGAGAGACTAGCTCTAGGTGTTGGGACAGGCACAGGTCACTCTATTTTCCCATCAGGAAGAAGAATTAACCACAGGCTCAGCCTGCCGCCCGGAAGCAAAATAGGGCCTGAGGCAATCCTGCGCTTTTGTGGCCAGCTCCCAAAAAAGCGAGTTGAAAAATGGAGCTCAGGGGCACTGCAATTCACAAACCTGCAGAGTTATAAATGATAACTCTCGTCCACAAATATATTGAGGGAAGGCAACGAAGAGGATCTGAAAGCAAGGCAGAATTGCAGGAAACAGATTTCAGGAGGTCGATTCGAATCGCCTTTAAAGCACATGAAAAGCGGCAAAACGTCGACAATGATGCCCTTGGCCAAAAAGGGCGTATGCGTTTTTTCCTGAATATATTCAGGAAAAAACGCATACGCCCTTTTTGGCCAACCAAGCAACCTGGAAAGGCAAATCAGCGCTACAAAGAAGTCTCGCTTCCCATCGGTCAAAAGGGCCATGCGGAAAAAAGTGTCAAAACCAGAAATGCAGGAGACGCCATGGAGAAATGGGAGCCTTGCTACGCTGATGGGCGGGATGTAAATTGCCAACAGCCACTCTGGAGAAGTGTACGGTGTTTCCTGAAACATCGAAAAAACACAGCTTAGAGCGCATAGGGCACTTCCACTCATGGGCGTATAAATTGGGAAAACTAAAAATCAGCAAGACACAGGCACCCCAAAGTTTGGGGCTGCTCTGTTGACAAGAACCTCCACTTCGTGACACCTTAAATATCCCAGGAAAGAGAAAAATGGATAAAGAAGTGGTGGTCCTTATGTACAATGGAATATCCCTCAGCCATGAAATCAATGTCATAAGGCTAGTAGCAGCATGATGAGTGGCTTTAGCTACGACGATTCTAAGTGAAATAAGTCATACAGAAAAACACACTTATTATAAGCTATCACTTATAGAGGGAATGTAAAAACCGCTACACTTGAACTGAATTACAAAACAGAACAGAGTCACACGTTTAGAAAACACACTATGGCTGCTTAACGGGAAAGGTGGGGGGGGTGATGCATAAAACAAGGGTTTCAAATGAGCTCAGATACCGTTCCATAAACCCAATATGTAATAGAAAGACCTACTCCTTGCTCAGTAAACTGGACTCAACACCCCCTATTCACCGTGCAAGAATATATCTGACTAGTAAGAATCTTAAAACCTATGTATTGATATCTCTCTGGAAGTGAGTCAAGTGGGTGTAAAGCGGCAGAAACACAGCCGTGAAAAGCAGCTAAACCCCATTATAAAAATAAATTACTTTTAAAAACCCGTGAAACAAAGACAGTGAAAGAGAGAGAAATTCTTACAAAATTCGTTCAGGGGCTGTGATGCAACCTGGATTGACCATATCTAGACCCACAGCTGGAGGAGACATAAGGGTGGACACTCTCGGGGCTGAGAGGTTTGGTGAGGTTGGGGGAGCAAACGCAGAGCCTTTAAAGTAATACTGCCTGTTACCCATCCCATGGGTCCCAAATCTCCAGGTTCAAGGGCATCTTCCTACCTCGAAAACATGCATGAGAAACCCAGAAGGTGGTACACCGTGTGATCGGGAAAGGTTTCTAAAACGCACCTCATTTCTCATCTCCTTGTGCTCGGGTTCGCCATTCCAGCCGCTTTACTAGCAATCTCCCTCCTTGGAGAATCAGCACCTTTAACCTCCCGTTCCGTACAGCTTGCAATATGTCCTGAGGATGAACGGGAAGAGGGGGAGCCAATGAGAGACTAGCTCTAGGTGTTGGGACAGGCACAGGTCACTCTATTTTCCCATCAGGAAGAAGAATTAACCACAGGCTCAGCCTGCCGCCCGGAAGCAAAATAGGGCCTGAGGCAATCCTGCGCTTTTGTGGCCAGCTCCCAAAAAAGCGAGTTGAAAAATGGAGCTCAGGGGCACTGCAATTCACAAACCTGCAGAGTTATAAATGATAACTCTCGTCCACAAATATATTGAGGGAAGGCACCGAAGAGGATCTGAAAGCAAGGCAGAATTGCAGGAAACAGATTTCAGGAGGTCGATTCGAATCGCCTTTAAAGCACATGAAAAGTGGCAAAACGTCGACAATGATGCCCTTGGCCAAAAAGGGCGTATGCGTTTTTTCCTGAATATATTCAGGAAAAAACGCATACGCCCTTTTCGGCCAACCAAGCAACCTGAAAAGGCAAATCAGCGCTACAAAGAAGTCTCGCTTCCCATCGGTCAAAAGGGCCACGCGGAAAAAAGTGTCAAAACCAGAAATGCAGGACAGGCCATGGAGAAATGGGAGCCTTGCTACGCTGATGGGCGGGATGTAAATTGCCAACAGCCACTCTGGAGAAGTGTACGGTGTGTCCTGAAACATCGAAAAAACACAGCTTAGAGCGCATAGGGCACTTCCACTCATGGGCGTATAAATTGGGAAAACTAAAAATCAGCAAGACACAGGCACCCCAAAGTTTGGGGCTGCTCTGTTGACAAGAACCTCCACTTCGTGACACCTTAAATATCCCAGGAAAGAGAAAAATGGATAAAGAAGTGGTGGTCCTTATGTACAATGGAATATCACTCAGCCATGAAATCAATGTCATAAGGCTAGTAGCAGCATGATGAGTGGCTTTAGCCACGACGATTCTAAGTGAAATAAGTCATACAGAAAAACACACTTATTATAAGCTATCACTTATAGAGGGAATGTAAAAACTGCTACACTTGAACTGAATTACAAGACAGAACAGAGTCACACGTTTAGAAAACACATTATGGCTTCTTAACGGGAAAGGTGGGGTGGGGTGATGCATAAAACAAGGGTTTCAAATGAGCTCAGATACCGTTCCATAAACCCCATATGTAATAGAAAGACCTACTCCTTGCTCAGTGAACTGGACTCAACACCCCCTATTCACCACACAAGAATATATCTGACTAGTAAGAATCTTAAAACCTATGTATTGATATCTCTCTGGAAGTGAGTCAAGTGGCTGTAAAGCGGCAGAAACACAGCCGTGAAAAGCAGCTAAACCCCATTATAAAAATAAATTCCTTTTAAAAACCCGTGAAACAAAGACAGTGAAAGAGAGAGAAATTCTTACAAAATTCGTTCAGGGGCTGTGATGCAACCTGGATTGACCATATCTAGACCCACAGCTGGAGGAGACATAAGGGTGGACACTCTCGTGGCTGAGAGGTTTGGTGAGGTTGGGGGAGCAAACGCAGAGCCTTTAAAGTAATACTGCCTGTTACCCATCCCATGGGTCCCAAATCTGCAGGTTCAAGGGCATCTTCCTACCTCGAAAACATGCATGAGAAACCCAGAAGGTGGTACACCGTGTGATCGGGAAAGGTTTCTAAAACGCACCTCATTTCTCATCTCCTTGTGCTCGGGTTCGCCATTCCAGCCGCTTTACTAGCAATCTCCCTCCTTGGAGAATCAGCACCTTTAACCTCCCGTTCCGTACAGCTTGCAATATGTCCTGAGGATGAACGGGAAGAGGGGGAGCCAATGAGAGACTAGCTCTAGGTGTTGGGACAGGCACAGGTCACTCTATTTTCCCATCAGGAAGAAGAATTAACCACAGGCTCAGCCTGCCGCCCGGAAGCAAAATAGGGCCTGAGGCAATCCTGCGCTTTTGTGGCCAGCTCCCAAAAAAGCGAGTTGAAAAATGGAGCTCAGGGGCACTGCAATTCACAAACCTGCAGAGTTATAAATGATAACTCTCGTCCACAAATATATTGAGGGAAGGCAACGAAGAGGATCTGAAAGCAAGGCAGAATTGCAGGAAACAGATTTCAGGAGGTCGATTCGAATCGCCTTTAAAGCACATGAAAAGCGGCAAAACGTCGACAATGATGCCCTTGGCCAAAAAGGGCGTATGCGTTTTTTCCTGAATATATTCAGGAAAAAACGCATACGCCCTTTTTGGCCAACCAAGCAACCTGGAAAGGCAAATCAGCGCTACAAAGAAGTCTCGCTTCCCATCGGTCAAAAGGGCCATGCGGAAAAAAGTGTCAAAACCAGAAATGCAGGAGACGCCATGGAGAAATGGGAGCCTTGCTACGCTGATGGGCGGGATGTAAATTGCCAACAGCCACTCTGGAGAAGTGTACGGTGTTTCCTGAAACATCGAAAAAACACAGCTTAGAGCGCATAGGGCACTTCCACTCATGGGCGTATAAATTGGGAAAACTAAAAATCAGCAAGACACAGGCACCACAAAGTTTGGGGCTGCTCTGTTGACAAGAACCTCCACTTCGTGACACCTTAAATATCCCAGGAAAGAGAAAAATGGATAAAGAAGTGGTGGTCCTTATGTACAATGGAATATCCCTCAGCCATGAAATCAATGTCATAAGGCTAGTAGCAGCATGATGAGTGGCTTTAGCTACGACGATTCTAAGTGAAATAAGTCATACAGAAAAACACACTTATTATAAGCTATCACTTATAGAGGGAATGTAAAAACCGCTACACTTGAACTGAATTACAAAACAGAACAGAGTCACACGTTTAGAAAACACACTATGGCTGCTTAACGGGAAAGGTGGGGGGGGTGATGCATAAAACAAGGGTTTCAAATGAGCTCAGATACCGTTCCATAAACCCAATATGTAATAGAAAGACCTACTCCTTGCTCAGTGAACTGGACTCAACACCCCCTATTCACCGCACAAGAATATATCTGACTAGTAAGAATCTTAAAACCTATGTATTGATATCTCTCTGGAAGTGAGTCAAGTGGCTGTAAAGCCACATAAACACAGCCGTGAAAAACAGCTAAACCCCATTATAAAAATAAATTCCTTTTAAAAACCCGTGAAACAAAGACAGTGAAAGAGAGAGAAATTCTTACAAAATTCGTTCAGGGGCTGTGATGCAACCTGGATTGACCATATCTAGACCCACAGCTGGAGGAGACATAAGGGTGGACACTCTCGGGGCTGAGAGGTTTGGTGAGGTTGGGGGAGCAAACGCAGAGCCTTTAAAGTAATACTGCCTGTTACCCATCCCATGGGTCCCAAATCTCCAGGTTCAAGGGCATCTTCCTACCTCGAAAACATGCATGAGAAACCCAGAAGGTGGTACACCGTGTGATCGGGAAAGGTTTCTAAAACGCACCTCATTTCTCATCTCCTTGTGCTCGGGTTCGCCATTCCAGCCGCTTTACTAGCAATCTCCCTCCTTGGAGAATCAGCACCTTTAACCTCCCGTTCCGTACAGCTTGCAATATGTCCTGAGGATGAACGGGAAGAGGGGGAGCCAATGAGAGACTAGCTCTAGGTGTTGGGACAGGCACAGGTCACTCTATTTTCCCATCAGGAAGAAGAATTAACCACAGGCTCAGCCTGCCGCCCGGAAGCAAAATAGGGCCTGAGGCAATCCTGCGCTTTTGTGGCCAGCTCCCAAAAAAGCGAGTTGAAAAATGGAGCTCAGGGGCACTGCAATTCACAAACCTGCAGAGTTATAAATGATAACTCTCGTCCACAAATATATTGAGGGAAGGCACCGAAGAGGATCTGAAAGCAAGGCAGAATTGCAGGAAACAGATTTCAGGAGGTCGATTCGAATCGCCTTTAAAGCACATGAAAAGTGGCAAAACGTCGACAATGATGCCCTTGGCCAAAAAGGGCGTATGCGTTTTTTCCTGAATATATTCAGGAAAAAACGCATACGCCCTTTTCGGCCAACCAAGCAACCTGAAAAGGCAAATCAGCGCTACAAAGAAGTCTCGCTTCCCATCGGTCAAAAGGGCCACGCGGAAAAAAGTGTCAAAACCAGAAATGCAGGACAGGCCATGGAGAAATGGGAGCCTTGCTACGCTGATGGGCGGGATGTAAATTGCCAACAGCCACTCTGGAGAAGTGTACGGTGTGTCCTGAAACATCGAAAAAACACAGCTTAGAGCGCATAGGGCACTTCCACTCATGGGCGTATAAATTGGGAAAACTAAAAATCAGCAAGACACAGGCACCCCAAAGTTTGGGGCTGCTCTGTTGACAAGAACCTCCACTTCGTGACACCTTAAATATCCCAGGAAAGAGAAAAATGGATAAAGAAGTGGTGGTCCTTATGTACAATGGAATATCACTCAGCCATGAAATCAATGTCATAAGGCTAGTAGCAGCATGATGAGTGGCTTTAGCCACGACGATTCTAAGTGAAATAAGTCATACAGAAAAACACACTTATTATAAGCTATCACTTATAGAGGGAATGTAAAAACTGCTACACTTGAACTGAATTACAAGACAGAACAGAGTCACACGTTTAGAAAACACATTATGGCTTCTTAACGGGAAAGGTGGGGTGGGGTGATGCATAAAACAAGGGTTTCAAATGAGCTCAGATACCGTTCCATAAACCCCATATGTAATAGAAAGACCTACTCCTTGCTCAGTGAACTGGACTCAACACCCCCTATTCACCACACAAGAATATATCTGACTAGTAAGAATCTTAAAACCTATGTATTGATATCTCTCTGGAAGTGAGTCAAGTGGCTGTAAAGCGGCAGAAACACAGCCGTGAAAAGCAGCTAAACCCCATTATAAAAATAAATTCCTTTTAAAAACCCGTGAAACAAAGACAGTGAAAGAGAGAGAAATTCTTACAAAATTCGTTCAGGGGCTGTGATGCAACCTGGATTGACCATATCTAGACCCACAGCTGGAGGAGACATAAGGGTGGACACTCTCGTGGCTGAGAGGTTTGGTGAGGTTGGGGGAGCAAACGCAGAGCCTTTAAAGTAATACTGCCTGTTACCCATCCCATGGGTCCCAAATCTGCAGGTTCAAGGGCATCTTCCTACCTCGAAAACATGCATGAGAAACCCAGAAGGTGGTACACCGTGTGATCGGGAAAGGTTTCTAAAACGCACCTCATTTCTCATCTCCTTGTGCTCGGGTTCGCCATTCCAGCCGCTTTACTAGCAATCTCCCTCCTTGGAGAATCAGCACCTTTAACCTCCCGTTCCGTACAGCTTGCAATTTGTCCTGAGGATGAACGGGAAGAGGGGGAGCCAATGAGAGACTAGCTCTAGGTGTTGGGACAGGCACAGGTCACTCTATTTTCCCATCAGGAAGAAGAATTAACCACAGGCTCAGCCTGCCGCCCGGAAGCAAAATAGGGCCTGAGGCAATCCTGCGCTTTTGTGGCCAGCTCCCAAAAAAGCGAGTTGAAAAATGGAGCTCAGGGGCACTGCAATTCACAAACCTGCAGAGTTATAAATGATAACTCTCGTCCACAAATATATTGAGGGAAGGCAACGAAGAGGATCTGAAAGCAAGGCAGAATTGCAGGAAACAGATTTCAGGAGGTCGATTCGAATCGCCTTTAAAGCACATGAAAAGCGGCAAAACGTCGACAATGATGCCCTTGGCCAAAAAGGGCGTATGCGTTTTTTCCTGAATATATTCAGGAAAAAACGCATACGCCCTTTTTGGCCAACCAAGCAACCTGGAAAGGCAAATCAGCGCTACAAAGAAGTCTCGCTTCCCATCGGTCAAAAGGGCCATGCGGAAAAAAGTGTCAAAACCAGAAATGCAGGAGACGCCATGGAGAAATGGGAGCCTTGCTACGCTGATGGGCGGGATGTAAATTGCCAACAGCCACTCTGGAGAAGTGTACGGTGTTTCCTGAAACATCGAAAAAACACAGCTTAGAGCGCATAGGGCACTTCCACTCATGGGCGTATAAATTGGGAAAACTAAAAATCAGCAAGACACAGGCACCCCAAAGTTTGGGGCTGCTCTGTTGACAAGAACCTCCACTTCGTGACACCTTAAATATCCCAGGAAAGAGAAAAATGGATAAAGAAGTGGTGGTCCTTATGTACAATGGAATATCCCTCAGCCATGAAATCAATGTCATAAGGCTAGTAGCAGCATGATGAGTGGCTTTAGCTACGACGATTCTAAGTGAAATAAGTCATACAGAAAAACACACTTATTATAAGCTATCACTTATAGAGGGAATGTAAAAACCGCTACACTTGAACTGAATTACAAAACAGAACAGAGTCACACGTTTAGAAAACACACTATGGCTGCTTAACGGGAAAGGTGGGGGGGGTGATGCATAAAACAAGGGTTTCAAATGAGCTCAGATACCGTTCCATAAACCCAATATGTAATAGAAAGACCTACTCCTTGCTCAGTAAACTGGACTCAACACCCCCTATTCACCGTGCAAGAATATATCTGACTAGTAAGAATCTTAAAACCTATGTATTGATATCTCTCTGGAAGTGAGTCAAGTGGGTGTAAAGCGGCAGAAACACAGCCGTGAAAAGCAGCTAAACCCCATTATAAAAATAAATTACTTTTTAAAACCCGTGAAACAAAGACAGTGAAAGAGAGAGAAATTCTTACAAAATTCGTTCAGGGGCTGTGATGCAACCTGGATTGACCATATCTAGACCCACAGCTGGAGGAGACATAAGGGTGGACACTCTCGGGGCTGAGAGGTTTGGTGAGGTTGGGGGAGCAAACGCAGAGCCTTTAAAGTAATACTGCCTGTTACCCATCCCCTGGGTCCCAAATCTCCAGGTTCAAGGGCATCTTCCTACCTCGAAAACATGCATGAGAAACCCAGAAGGTGGTACACCGTGTGATCGGGAAAGGTTTCTAAAACGCACCTCATTTCTCATCTCCTTGTGCTCGGGTTCGCCATTCCAGCCGCTTTACTAGCAATCTCCCTCCTTGGAGAATCAGCACCTTTAACCTCCCGTTCCGTACAGCTTGCAATATGTCCTGAGGATGAACGGGAAGAGGGGGAGCCAATGAGAGACTAGCTCTAGGTGTTGGGACAGGCACAGGTCACTCTATTTTCCCATCAGGAAGAAGAATTAACCACAGGCTCAGCCTGCCGCCCGGAAGCAAAATAGGGCCTGAGGCAATCCTGCGCTTTTGTGGCCAGCTCCCAAAAAAGCGAGTTGAAAAATGGAGCTCAGGGGCACTGCAATTCACAAACCTGCAGAGTTATAAATGATAACTCTCGTCCACAAATATATTGAGGGAAGGCACCGAAGAGGATCTGAAAGCAAGGCAGAATTGCAGGAAACAGATTTCAGGAGGTCGATTCGAATCGCCTTTAAAGCACATGAAAAGTGGCAAAACGTCGACAATGATGCCCTTGGCCAAAAAGGGCGTATGCGTTTTTTCCTGAATATATTCAGGAAAAAACGCATACGCCCTTTTCGGCCAACCAAGCAACCTGAAAAGGCAAATCAGCGCTACAAAGAAGTCTCGCTTCCCATCGGTCAAAAGGGCCACGCGGAAAAAAGTGTCAAAACCAGAAATGCAGGACAGGCCATGGAGAAATGGGAGCCTTGCTACGCTGATGGGCGGGATGTAAATTGCCAACAGCCACTCTGGAGAAGTGTACGGTGTGTCCTGAAACATCGAAAAAACACAGCTTAGAGCGCATAGGGCACTTCCACTCATGGGCGTATAAATTGGGAAAACTAAAAATCAGCAAGACACAGGCACCCCAAAGTTTGGGGCTGCTCTGTTGACAAGAACCTCCACTTCGTGACACCTTAAATATCCCAGGAAAGAGAAAAATGGATAAAGAAGTGGTGGTCCTTATGTACAATGGAATATCACTCAGCCATGAAATCAATGTCATAAGGCTAGTAGCAGCATGATGAGTGGCTTTAGCCACGACGATTCTAAGTGAAATAAGTCATACAGAAAAACACACTTATTATAAGCTATCACTTATAGAGGGAATGTAAAAACTGCTACACTTGAACTGAATTACAAGACAGAACAGAGTCACACGTTTAGAAAACACATTATGGCTTCTTAACGGGAAAGGTGGGGTGGGGTGATGCATAAAACAAGGGTTTCAAATGAGCTCAGATACCGTTCCATAAACCCCATATGTAATAGAAAGACCTACTCCTTGCTCAGTGAACTGGACTCAACACCCCCTATTCACCGCACAAGAATATATCTGACTAGTAAGAATCTTAAAACCTATGTATTGATATCTCTCTGGAAGTGAGTCAAGTGGCTGTAAAGCGGCAGAAACACAGCCGTGAAAAGCAGCTAAACCCCATTATAAAAATAAATTCCTTTTAAAAACCCGTGAAACAAAGACAGTGAAAGAGAGAGAAATTCTTACAAAATTCGTTCAGGGGCTGTGATGCAACCTGGATTGACCATATCTAGACCCACAGCTGGAGGAGACATAAGGGTGGACACTCTCGTGGCTGAGAGGTTTGGTGAGGTTGGGGGAGCAAACGCAGAGCCTTTAAAGTAATACTGCCTGTTACCCATCCCATGGGTCCCAAATCTGCAGGTTCAAGGGCATCTTCCTACCTCGAAAACATGCATGAGAAACCCAGAAGGTGGTACACCGTGTGATCGGGAAAGGTTTCTAAAACGCACCTCATTTCTCATCTCCTTGTGCTCGGGTTTGCCATTCCAGCCGCTTTACTAGCAATCTCCCTCCTTGGAGAATCAGCACCTTTAACCTCCCGTTCCGTACAGCTTGCAATTTGTCCTGAGGATGAACGGGAAGAGGGGGAGCCAATGAGAGACTAGCTCTAGGTGTTGGGACAGGCACAGGTCACTCTATTTTCCCATCAGGAAGAAGAATTAACCACAGGCTCAGCCTGCCGCCCAGAAGCAGAATAGGGCCTGAGGCGATCCTGCGC
This sequence comes from Balaenoptera ricei, assembly GCF_028023285.1. NCBI lineage: Eukaryota > Metazoa > Chordata > Mammalia > Artiodactyla > Balaenopteridae > Balaenoptera > Balaenoptera ricei. Next base: position 41,818,992 of record NC_082642.1, on the reverse strand, counting down.
TTTTGCGGACAGCTCCCAAAAAAGCGAGTTGAAAAATGGAGCTCAGGGGCACTGCAATTCACAAACCTGCAGAGTTATAAATGATAACTCTCGTCCACAAATATATTGAGGGAAGGCACCGAAGAGGATCTGAAAGCAAGGCAGAATTGCAGGAAACAGATTTCAGGAGGTCGATTCGAATCGCCTTTAAAGCACATGAAAAGTGGCAAAACGTCGACAATGATGCCCTTGGCCAAAAAGGGCGTATGCGTTTTTTCCTGAATATATTCAGGAAAAAACGCATACGCCCTTTTCGGCCAACCAAGCAACCTGGAAAGGCAAATCAGCGCTACAAAGAAGTCTCGCTTCCCATCGGTCAAAAGGGCCACGCGGAAAAAAGTGTCAAAACCAGAAATGCAGAACAGGCCATGGAGAAATGGGAGCCTTGCTACGCTGATGGGCGGGATGTAAATTGCCAACAGCCACTCTGGAGAAGTGTACGGTGTGTCCTGAAACATCAAAAAAACACAGCTTAGAGCGCATAGGGCACTTCCACTCATGGGCGTATAAATTGGGAAAACTAAAAATCAGCAAGACACAGGCACCCGAAAGTTTAGGGCTGCTCTGTTGACAAGAACCTCCACTTCATGACACCTTAAATATCCCAGGAAAGAGAAAAATGGATAAAGAAGTGGTGGTCCTTATGTACAATGGAATATCCCTCAGCCATGAAATCAATGTCATAAGGTTGGTAGCAGCATGATGAGTGGCTTTAGCTACGACGATTCTAAGTGAAATAAGTCACACAGAAAAAGACACTTATCATAAGCTATCACTTATAGAGGGAATGTAAAAACCGCTACACTTGAACTGAATTACAAAACAGAACAGAGTCACACGTTTACAAAACACACTATGTCTGCTTAACGGGAAAGGTGGGGTGGGGTGATGCATAAAACAAGGGTTTCAAATGAGCTCAGATACCGTTCCATAAACCCAATATGTAATAGAAAGACCTACTCCTTGCTCAGTGAACTGGACTCAACACCCCCTATTCACCGCACAAGAATATATCTGACTAGTAAGAATCTTAAAACCTATGTATTGATATCTCTCTGGAAGTGAGTCAAGTGGCTGTAAAGCCGCATAAACACAGCCGTGAAAAACAGCTAAACCCCATTATAAAAATAAATTCCTTTTAAAAACCCGTGAAACAAAGACAGTGAAAGAGAGAGAAATTCTTACAAAATTCGTTCAGGGGCTGTGATGCAACCTGGATTGACCATATCTAGACCCACAGCTGGAGGAGACATAAGGGTGGACACTCTCGCGGCTGAGAGGTTTGGTGAGGTTGGGGGAGCAAACGCAGAGCCTTTAAAGTAATACTGCCTGTTACCCATCCCATGGGTCCCAAATCTCCAGGTTCAAGGGCATCTTCCTACCTCGAAAACATGCATGAGAAACCCAGAAGGTGGTACACCGTGTGATCGGGAAAGGTTTCTAAAACGCACCTCATTTCTCATCTCCTTGTGCTCGGGTTCGCCATTCCAGCCGCTTTACTAGCAATCTCCCTCCTTGGAGAATCAGCACCTTTAACCTCCCGTTCCGTACAGCTTGCAATTTGTCCTGAGGATGAACGGGAAGAGGGGGAGCCAATGAGAGACTAGCTCTAGGTGTTGGGACAGGCACAGGTCACTCTATTTTCCCATCAGGAAGAAGAATTAACCACAGGCTCAGCCTGCCGCCCGGAAGCAGAATAGGGCCTGAGGCGATCCTGCGCTTTTGCGGACAGCTCCCAAAAAAGCGAGTTGAAAAATGGAGCTCAGGGGCACTGCAATTCACAAACCTGCAGAGTTATAAATGATAACTCTCGTCCACAAATATATTGAGGGAAGGCAACGAAGAGGATCTGAAAGCAAGGCAGAATTGCAGGAAACAGATTTCAGGAGGTCGATTCGAATCGCCTTTAAAGCACATGAAAAGCGGCAAAACGTCGACAATGATGCCCTTGGCCAAAAAGGGCGTATGCGTTTTTTCCTGAATATATTCAGGAAAAAACGCATACGCCCTTTTTGGCCAACCAAGCAACCTGGAAAGGCAAATCAGCGCTACAAAGAACTCTCGCTTCCCATCGGTCAAAAGGGCCATGCGGAAAAAAGTGTCAAAACCAGAAATGCAGGACAGGCCATGGAGAAATGGGAGCCTTGCTACGCTGATGGGCGGGATGTAAATTGCCAACAGCCACTCTGGAGAAGTGTACGGTGTTTCCTGAAACATCGAAAAAACACAGCTTAGAGCGCATAGGGCACTTCCACTCATGGGCGTATAAATTGGGAAAACTAAAAATCAGCAAGACACAGGCACCCCAAAGTTTGGGGCTGCTCTGTTGACAAGAACCTCCACTTCGTGACACCTTAAATATCCCAGGAAAGAGAAAAATGGATAAAGAAGTGGTGGTCCTTATGTACAATGGAATATCACTCAGCCATGAAATCAATGTCATAAGGCTAGTAGCAGCATGATGAGTGGCTTTAGCCACGACGATTCTAAGTGAAATAAGTCATACAGAAAAACACACTTATTATAAGCTATCACTTATAGAGGGAATGTAAAAACTGCTACACTTGAACTGAATTACAAGACAGAACAGAGTCACACGTTTAGAAAACACATTATGGCTTCTTAACGGGAAAGGTGGGGTGGGGTGATGCATAAAACAAGGGTTTCAAATGAGCTCAGATACCGTTCCATAAACCCCATATGTAATAGAAAGACCTACTCCTTGCTCAGTGAACTGGACTCAACACCCCCTATTCACCGCACAAGAATATATCTGACTAGTAAGAATCTTAAAACCTATGTATTGATATCTCTCTGGAAGTGAGTCAAGTGGCTGTAAAGCGGCAGAAACACAGCCGTGAAAAGCAGCTAAACCCCATTATAAAAATAAATTCCTTTTAAAAACCCGTGAAACAAAGACAGTGAAAGAGAGAGAAATTCTTACAAAATTCGTTCAGGGGCTGTGATGCAACCTGGATTGACCATATCTAGACCCACAGCTGGAGGAGACATAAGGGTGGACACTCTCGTGGCTGAGAGGTTTGGTGAGGTTGGGGGAGCAAACGCAGAGCCTTTAAAGTAATACTGCCGGTTACCCATCCCATGGGTCCCAAATCTGCAGGTTCAAGGGCATCTTCCTACCTCGAAAACATGCATGAGAAACCCAGAAGGTGGTACACCGTGTGATTGGGAAAGGTTTCTAAAACGCACCTCATTTCTCATCTCCTTGTGCTCGGGTTCGCCATTCCAGCCGCTTTACTAGCAATCTCCCTCCTTGGAGAATCAGCACCTTTAACCTCCCGTTCCGTACAGCTTGCAATTTGTCCTGAGGATGAACGGGAAGAGGGGGAGCCAATGAGAGACTAGCTCTAGGTGTTGGGACAGGCACAGGTCACTCTATTTTCCCATCAGGAAGAAGAATTAACCAAAGGCTCAGCCTGCCGCCCGGAAGCAGAATAGGGCCTGAGGCGATCCTGCGCTTTTGCGGACAGCTCCCAAAAAAGCGAGTTGAAAAATGGAGCTCAGGGGCACTGCAATTCACAAACCTGCAGAGTTATAAATGATAACTCTCGTCCACAAATATATTGAGGGAAGGCACCGAAGAGGATCTGAAAGCAAGGCAGAATTGCAGGAAACAGATTTCAGGAGGTCGATTGGAATCGCCTTTAAAGCACATGAAAAGCAGCAAAACGTCGACAATGATGCCCTTGGCCAAAAAGGGCGTATGCGTTTTTTCCTGAATATATTCAGGAAAAAACGCATACGCCCTTTTCGGCCAACCAAGCAACCTGAAAAGGCAAATCAGCGCTACAAAGAAGTCTCGCTTCCCATCGGTCAAAAGGGCCACGCGGAAAAAAGTGTCAAAACCAGAAATGCAGGACAGGCCATGGAGAAATGGGAGCCTTGCTACGCTGATGGGCGGGATGTAAATTGCCAACAGCCACTCTGGAGAAGTGTACGGTGTGTCCTGAAACATCGAAAAAACACAGCTTAGAGCGCATAGGGCACTTCCACTCATGGGCGTATAAATTGGGAAAACTAAAAATCAGCAAGACACAGGCACCCCAAAGTTTGGGGCTGCTCTGTTGACAAGAACCTCCACTTCGTGACACCTTAAATATCCCAGGAAAGAGAAAAATGGATAAAGAAGTGGTGGTCCTTATGTACAATGGAATATCACTCAGCCATGAAATCAATGTCATAAGGCTAGTAGCAGCATGATGAGTGGCTTTAGCCACGACGATTCTAAGTGAAATAAGTCATACAGAAAAACACACTTATTATAAGCTATCACTTATAGAGGGAATGTAAAAACTGCTACACTTGAACTGAATTACAAGACAGAACAGAGTCACACGTTTAGAAAACACATTATGGCTTCTTAACGGGAAAGGTGGGGTGGGGTGATGCATAAAACAAGGGTTTCAAATGAGCTCAGATACCGTTCCATAAACCCCATATGTAACAGAAAGACCTACTCCTTGCTCAGTGAACTGGACTCAACACCCCCTATTCACCGCACAAGAATATATCTGACTAGTAAGAATCTTAAAACCTATGTATTGATATCTCTCTGGAAGTGAGTCAAGTGGCTGTAAAGCGGCAGAAACACAGCCGTGAAAAGCAGCTAAACCCCATTATAAAAATAAATTCCTTTTAAAAACCCGTGAAACAAAGACAGTGAAAGAGAGAGAAATTCTTACAAAATTCGTTCAGGGGCTGTGATGCAACCTGGATTGACCATATCTAGACCCACAGCTGGAGGAGACATAAGGGTGGACACTCTCGTGGCTGAGAGGTTTGGTGAGGTTGGGGGAGCAAACGCAGAGCCTTTAAAGTAATACTGCCTGTTACCCATCCCATGGGTCCCAAATCTGCAGGTTCAAGGGCATCTTCCTACCTCGAAAACATGCATGAGAAACCCAGAAGGTGGTACACCGTGTGATCGGGAAAGGTTTCTAAAACGCACCTCATTTCTCATCTCCTTGTGCTCGGGTTTGCCATTCCAGCCGCTTTACTAGCAATCTCCCTCCTTGGAGAATCAGCACCTTTAACCTCCCGTTCCGTACAGCTTGCAATTTGTCCTGAGGATGAACGGGAAGAGGGGGAGCCAATGAGAGACTAGCTCTAGGTGTTGGGACAGGCACAGGTCACTCTATTTTCCCATCAGGAAGAAGAATTAACCACAGGCTCAGCCTGCCGCCCAGAAGCAGAATAGGGCCTGAGGCGATCCTGCGCTTTTGCGGACAGCTCCCAAAAAAGCGAGTTGAAAAATGGAGCTCAGGGGCACTGCAATTCACAAACCTGCAGAGTTATAAATGATAACTCTCGTCCACAAATATATTGAGGGAAGGCACCGAAGAGGATCTGAAAGCAAGGCAGAATTGCAGGAAACAGATTTCAGGAGGTCGATTCGAATCGCCTTTAAAGCACATGAAAAGTGGCAAAACGTCGACAATGATGCCCTTGGCCAAAAAGGGCGTATGCGTTTTTTCCTGAATATATTCAGGAAAAAACGCATACGCCCTTTTCGGCCAACCAAGCAACCTGGAAAGGCAAATCAGCGCTACAAAGAAGTCTCGCTTCCCATCGGTCAAAAGGGCCACGCGGAAAAAAGTGTCAAAACCAGAAATGCAGAACAGGCCATGGAGAAATGGGAGCCTTGCTACGCTGATGGGCGGGATGTAAATTGCCAACAGCCACTCTGGAGAAGTGTACGGTGTGTCCTGAAACATCAAAAAAACACAGCTTAGAGCGCATAGGGCACTTCCACTCATGGGCGTATAAATTGGGAAAACTAAAAATCAGCAAGACACAGGCACCCGAAAGTTTAGGGCTGCTCTGTTGACAAGAACCTCCACTTCATGACACCTTAAATATCCCAGGAAAGAGAAAAATGGATAAAGAAGTGGTGGTCCTTATGTACAATGGAATATCCCTCAGCCATGAAATCAATGTCATAAGGTTGGTAGCAGCATGATGAGTGGCTTTAGCTACGACGATTCTAAGTGAAATAAGTCACACAGAAAAAGACACTTATCATAAGCTATCACTTATAGAGGGAATGTAAAAACCGCTACACTTGAACTGAATTACAAAACAGAACAGAGTCACACGTTTACAAAACACACTATGTCTGCTTAACGGGAAAGGTGGGGTGGGGTGATGCATAAAACAAGGGTTTCAAATGAGCTCAGATACCGTTCCATAAACCCAATATGTAATAGAAAGACCTACTCCTTGCTCAGTGAACTGGACTCAACACCCCCTATTCACCGCACAAGAATATATCTGACTAGTAAGAATCTTAAAACCTATGTATTGATATCTCTCTGGAAGTGAGTCAAGTGGCTGTAAAGCCGCATAAACACAGCCGTGAAAAACAGCTAAACCCCATTATAAAAATAAATTCCTTTTAAAAACCCGTGAAACAAAGACAGTGAAAGAGAGAGAAATTCTTACAAAATTCGTTCAGGGGCTGTGATGCAACCTGGATTGACCATATCTAGACCCACAGCTGGAGGAGACATAAGGGTGGACACTCTCGCGGCTGAGAGGTTTGGTGAGGTTGGGGGAGCAAACGCAGAGCCTTTAAAGTAATACTGCCTGTTACCCATCCCATGGGTCCCAAATCTCCAGGTTCAAGGGCATCTTCCTACCTCGAAAACATGCATGAGAAACCCAGAAGGTGGTACACCGTGTGATCGGGAAAGGTTTCTAAAACGCACCTCATTTCTCATCTCCTTGTGCTCGGGTTCGCCATTCCAGCCGCTTTACTAGCAATCTCCCTCCTTGGAGAATCAGCACCTTTAACCTCCCGTTCCGTACAGCTTGCAATTTGTCCTGAGGATGAACGGGAAGAGGGGGAGCCAATGAGAGACTAGCTCTAGGTGTTGGGACAGGCACAGGTCACTCTATTTTCCCATCAGGAAGAAGAATTAACCACAGGCTCAGCCTGCCGCCCGGAAGCAGAATAGGGCCTGAGGCGATCCTGCGCTTTTGCGGACAGCTCCCAAAAAAGCGAGTTGAAAAATGGAGCTCAGGGGCACTGCAATTCACAAACCTGCAGAGTTATAAATGATAACTCTCGTCCACAAATATATTGAGGGAAGGCAACGAAGAGGATCTGAAAGCAAGGCAGAATTGCAGGAAACAGATTTCAGGAGGTCGATTCGAATCGCCTTTAAAGCACATGAAAAGTGGCAAAACGTCGACAATGATGCCCTTGGCCAAAAAGGGCGTATGCGTTTTTTCCTGAATATATTCAGGAAAAAACGCATACGCCCTTTTCGGCCAACCAAGCAACCTGGAAAGGCAAATCAGCGCTACAAAGAAGTCTCGCTTCCCATCGGTCAAAAGGGCCACGCGGAAAAAAGTGTCAAAACCAGAAATGCAGGACAGGCCATGGAGAAATGGGAGCCTTGCTACGCTGATGGGCGGGATGTAAATTGCCAACAGCCACTCTGGAGAAGTGTACGGTGTTTCCTGAAACATCGAAAAAACACAGCTTAGAGCGCATAGGGCACTTCCACTCATGGGCGTATAAATTGGGAAAACTAAAAATCAGCAAGACACAGGCACCCCAAAGTTTGGGGCTGCTCTGTTGACAAGAACCTCCACTTCGTGACACCTTAAATATCCCAGGAAAGAGAAAAATGGATAAAGAAGTGGTGGTCCTTATGTACAATGGAATATCACTCAGCCATGAAATCAATGTCATAAGGCTAGTAGCAGCATGATGAGTGGCTTTAGCCACGACGATTCTAAGTGAAATAAGTCATACAGAAAAACACACTTATTATAAGCTATCACTTATAGAGGGAATGTAAAAACCGCTACACTTGAACTGAATTACAAGACAGAACAGAGTCACACGTTTAGAAAACACATTATGGCTTCTTAACGGGAAAGGTGGGGTGGGGTGATGCATAAAACAAGGGTTTCAAATGAGCTCAGATACCGTTCCATAAACCCCATATGTAATAGAAAGACCTACTCCTTGCTCAGTGAACTGGACTCAACACCCCCTATTCACCGCACAAGAATATATCTGACTAGTAAGAATCTTAAAACCTATGTATTGATATCTCTCTGGAAGTGAGTCAAGTGGCTGTAAAGCGGCAGAAACACAGCCGTGAAAAGCAGCTAAACCCCATTATAAAAATAAATTCCTTTTAAAAACCCGTGAAACAAAGACAGTGAAAGAGAGAGAAATTCTTACAAAATTCGTTCAGGGGCTGTGATGCAACCTGGATTGACCATATCTAGACCCACAGCTGGAGGAGACATAAGGGTGGACACTCTCGCGGCTGAGAGGTTTGGTGAGGTTGGGGGAGCAAACGCAGAGCCTTTAAAGTAATACTGCCTGTTACCCATCCCATGGGTCCCAAATCTGCAGGTTCAAGGGCATCTTCCTACCTCGAAAACATGCATGAGAAACCCAGAAGGTGGTACACCGTGTGATCGGGAAAGGTTTCTAAAACGCACCTCATTTCTCATCTCCTTGTGCTCGGGTTCGCCATTCCAGCCGCTTTACTAGCAATCTCCCTCCTTGGAGAATCAGCACCTTTAACCTCCCGTTCCGTACAGCTTGCAATTTGTCCTGAGGATGAACGGGAAGAGGGGGAGCCAATGAGAGACTAGCTCTAGGTGTTGGGACAGGCACAGGTCACTCTATTTTCCCATCAGGAAGAAGAATTAACCACAGGCTCAGCCTGCCGCCCGGAAGCAGAATAGGGCCTGAGGCGATCCTGCGCTTTTGCGGCCAGCTCCCAAAAAAGCGAGTTGAAAAATGGAGCTCAGGGGCACTGCAATTCACAAACCTGCAGAGTTATAAATGATAACTCTCGTCCACAAATATATTGAGGGAAGGCAACGAAGAGGATCTGAAAGCAAGGCAGAATTGCAGGAAACAGATTTCAGGAGGTCGATTCGAATCGCCTTTAAAGCACATGAAAAGTGGCAAAACGTCGACAATGATGCCCTTGGCCAAAAAGGGCGTATGCGTTTTTTCCTGAATATATTCAGGAAAAAACGCATACGCCCTTTTCGGCCAACCAAGCAACCTGGAAAGGCAAATCAGCGCTACAAAGAAGTCTCGCTTCCCATCGGTCAAAAGGGCCACGCGGAAAAAAGTGTCAAAACCAGAAATGCAGGACAGGCCATGGAGAAATGGGAGCCTTGCTACGCTGATGGGCGGGATGTAAATTGCCAACAGCCACTCTGGAGAAGTGTACGGTGTTTCCTGAAACATCGAAAAAACACAGCTTAGAGCGCATAGGGCACTTCCACTCATGGGCGTATAAATTGGGAAAACTAAAAATCAGCAAGACACAGGCACCCCAAAGTTTGGGGCTGCTCTGTTGACAAGAACCTCCACTTCGTGACACCTTAAATATCCCAGGAAAGAGAAAAATGGATAAAGAAGTGGTGGTCCTTATGTACAATGGAATATCACTCAGCCATGAAATCAATGTCATAAGGCTAGTAGCAGCATGATGAGTGGCTTTAGCCACGACGATTCTAAGTGAAATAAGTCATACAGAAAAACACACTTATTATAAGCTATCACTTATAGAGGGAATGTAAAAACCGCTACACTTGAACTGAATTACAAGACAGAACAGAGTCACACGTTTAGAAAACACATTATGGCTTCTTAACGGGAAAGGTGGGGTGGGGTGATGCATAAAACAAGGGTTTCAAATGAGCTCAGATACCGTTCCATAAACCCCATATGTAATAGAAAGACCTACTCCTTGCTCAGTGAACTGGACTCAACACCCCCTATTCACCGCACAAGAATATATCTGACTAGTAAGAATCTTAAAACCTATGTATTGATATCTCTCTGGAAGTGAGTCAAGTGGCTGTAAAGCGGCAGAAACACAGCCGTGAAAAGCAGCTAAACCCCATTATAAAAATAAATTCCTTTTAAAAACCCGTGAAACAAAGACAGTGAAAGAGAGAGAAATTCTTACAAAATTCGTTCAGGGGCTGTGATGCAACCTGGATTGACCATATCTAGACCCACAGCTGGAGGAGACATAAGGGTGGACACTCTCGCGGCTGAGAGGTTTGGTGAGGTTGGGGGAGCAAACGCAGAGCCTTTAAAGTAATACTGCCTGTTACCCATCCCATGGGTCCCAAATCTGCAGGTTCAAGGGCATCTTCCTACCTCGAAAACATGCATGAGAAACCCAGAAGGTGGTACACCGTGTGATCGGGAAAGGTTTCTAAAACGCACCTCATTTCTCATCTCCTTGTGCTCGGGTTCGCCATTCCAGCCGCTTTACTAGCAATCTCCCTCCTTGGAGAATCAGCACCTTTAACCTCCCGTTCCGTACAGCTTGCAATTTGTCCTGAGGATGAACGGGAAGAGGGGGAGCCAATGAGAGACTAGCTCTAGGTGTTGGGACAGGCACAGGTCACTCTATTTTCCCATCAGGAAGAAGAATTAACCACAGGCTCAGCCTGCCGCCCGGAAGCAGAATAGGGCCTGAGGCGATCCTGCGCTTTTGCGGCCAGCTCCCAAAAAAGCGAGTTGAAAAATGGAGCTCAGGGGCACTGCAATTCACAAACCTGCAGAGTTATAAATGATAACTCTCGTCCACAAATATATTGAGGGAAGGCAACGAAGAGGATCTGAAAGCAAGGCAGAATTGCAGGAAACAGATTTCAGGAGGTCGATTCGAATCGCCTTTAAAGCACATGAAAAGCGGCAAAATGTCGACAATGATGCCCTTGGCCAAAAAGGGCGTATGCGTTTTTTCCTGAATATATTCAGGAAAAAACGCATACGCCCTTTTTGGCCAACCAAGCAACCTGGAAAGGCAAATCAGCGCTACAAAGAAGTCTCGCTTCCCATCGGTCAAAAGGGCCATGCGGAAAAAAGTGTCAAAACCAGAAATGCAGGACAGGCCATGGAGAAATGGGAGCCTTGCTACGCTGATGGGCGGGATGTAAATTGCCAACAGCCACTCTGGAGAAGTGTACGGTGTGTCCTGAAACATTGAAAAAACACAGCTTAGAGCGCATAGGGCACTTCCACTCATGGGCGTATAAATTGGGAAAACTAAAAATCAGCAAGACACAGGCACCCCAAAGTTTGGGGCTGCTCTGTTGACAAGAACCTCCACTTCGTGACACCTTAAATATCCCAGGAAAGAGAAAAATGGATAAAGAAGTGGTGGTCCTTATGTACAATGGAATATCACTCAGCCATGAAATCAATGTCATAAGGCTAGTAGCAGCATGATGAGTGGCTTTAGCCACGACGATTCTAAGTGAAATAAGTCATACAGAAAAACACACTTATTATAAGCTATCACTTATAGAGGGAATGTAAAAACCGCTACACTTGAACTGAATTACAAGACAGAACAGAGTCACACGTTTAGAAAACACATTATGGCTTCTTAACGGGAAAGGTGGGGTGGGGTGATGCATAAAACAAGGGTTTCAAATGAGCTCAGATACCGTTCCATAAACCCCATATGTAATAGAAAGACCTACTCCTTGCTCAGTGAACTGGACTCAACACCCCCTATTCACCGCACAAGAATATATCTGACTAGTAAGAATCTTAAAACCTATGTATTGATATCTCTCTGGAAGTGAGTCAAGTGGCTGTAAAGCGGCAGAAACACAGCCGTGAAAAGCAGCTAAACCCCATTATAAAAATAAATTCCTTTTAAAAACCCGTGAAACAAAGACAGTGAAAGAGAGAGAAATTCTTACAAAATTCGTTCAGGGGCTGTGATGCAACCTGGATTGACCATATCTAGACCCACAGCTGGAGGAGACATAAGGGTGGACACTCTCGTGGCTGAGAGGTTTGGTGAGGTTGGGGGAGCAAACGCAGAGCCTTTAAAGTAATACTGCCTGTTACCCATCCCATGGGTCCCAAATCTCCAGGTTCAAGGGCATCTTCCTACCTCGAAAACATGCATGAGAAACCCAGAAGGTGGTACACCGTGTGATCGGGAAAGGTTTCTAAAACGCACCTCATTTCTCATCTCCTTGTGCTCGGGTTCGCCATTCCAGCCGCTTTACTAGCAATCTCCCTCCTTGGAGAATCAGCACCTTTAACCTCCCGTTCCGTACAGCTTGCAATTTGTCCTGAGGATGAACGGGAAGAGGGGGAGCCAATGAGAGACTAGCTCTAGGTGTTGGGACAGGCACAGGTCACTCTATTTTCCCATCAGGAAGAAGAATTAACCAAAGGCTCAGCCTGCCGCCCGGAAGCAGAATAGGGCCTGAGGCGATCCTGCGCTTTTGCGGACAGCTCCCAAAAAAGCGAGTTGAAAAATGGAGCTCAGGGGCACTGCAATTCACAAACCTGCAGAGTTATAAATGATAACTCTCGTCCACAAATATATTGAGGGAAGGCACCGAAGAGGATCTGAAAGCAAGGCAGAATTGCAGGAAACAGATTTCAGGAGGTCGATTCGAATCGCCTTTAAAGCACATGAAAAGTGGCAAAACGTCGACAATGATGCCCTTGGCCAAAAAGGGCGTATGCGTTTTTTCCTGAATATATTCAGGAAAAAACGCATACGCCCTTTTCGGCCAACCAAGCAACCTGAAAAGGCAAATCAGCGCTACAAAGAAGTCTCGCTTCCCATCGGTCAAAAGGGCCACGCGGAAAAAAGTGTCAAAACCAGAAATGCAGGACAGGCCATGGAGAAATGGGAGCCTTGCTACGCTGATGGGCGGGATGTAAATTGCCAACAGCCACTCTGGAGAAGTGTACGGTGTGTCCTGAAACATCGAAAAAACACAGCTTAGAGCGCATAGGGCACTTCCACTCATGGGCGTATAAATTGGGAAAACTAAACATCAGCAAGACACAGGCACCCCAAAGTTTGGGGCTGCTCTGTTGACAAGAACCTCCACTTCGTGACACCTTAAATATCCCAGGAAAGAGAAAAATGGATAAAGAAGTGGTGGTCCTTATGTACAATGGAATATCACTCAGCCATGAAATCAATGTCATAAGGCTAGTAGCAGCATGATGAGTGGCTTTAGCCACGACGATTCTAAGTGAAATAAGTCATACAGAAAAACACACTTATTATAAGCTATCACTTATAGAGGGAATGTAAAAACTGCTACACTTGAACTGAATTACAAGACAGAACAGAGTCACACGTTTAGAAAACACATTATGGCTTCTTAACGGGAAAGGTGGGGTGGGGTGATGCATAAAACAAGGGTTTCAAATGAGCTCAGATACCGTTCCATAAACCCCATATGTAATAGAAAGACCTACTCCTTGCTCAGTGAACTGGACTCAACACCCCCTATTCACCGCACAAGAATATATCTGACTAGTAAGAATCTTAAAACCTATGTATTGATATCTCTCTGGAAGTGAGTCAAGTGGCTGTAAAGCGGCAGAAACACAGCCGTGAAAAGCAGCTAAACCCCATTATAAAAATAAATTCCTTTTAAAAACCCGTGAAACAAAGACAGTGAAAGAGAGAGAAATTCTTACAAAATTCGTTCAGGGGCTGTGATGCAACCTGGATTGACCATATCTAGACCCACAGCTGGAGGAGACATAAGGGTGGACACTCTCGTGGCTGAGAGGTTTGGTGAGGTTGGGGGAGCAAACGCAGAGCCTTTAAAGTAATACTGCCTGTTACCCATCCCATGGGTCCCAAATCTGCAGGTTCAAGGGCATCTTCCTACCTCGAAAACATGCATGAGAAACCCAGAAGGTGGTACACCGTGTGATCGGGAAAGGTTTCTAAAACGCACCTCATTTCTCATCTCCTTGTGCTCGGGTTTGCCATTCCAGCCGCTTTACTAGCAATCTCCCTCCTTGGAGAATCAGCACCTTTAACCTCCCGTTCCGTACAGCTTGCAATTTGTCCTGAGGATGAACGGGAAGAGGGGGAGCCAATGAGAGACTAGCTCTAGGTGTTGGGACAGGCACAGGTCACTCTATTTTCCCATCAGGAAGAAGAATTAACCACAGGCTCAGCCTGCCGCCCAGAAGCAGAATAGGGCCTGAGGCGATCCTGCGCTTTTGCGGACAGCTCCCAAAAAAGCGAGTTGAAAAATGGAGCTCAGGGGCACTGCAATTCACAAACCTGCAGAGTTATAAATGATAACTCTCGTCCACAAATATATTGAGGGAAGGCACCGAAGAGGATCTGAAAGCAAGGCAGAATTGCAGGAAACAGATTTCAGGAGGTCGATTCGAATCGCCTTTAAAGCACATGAAAAGTGGCAAAACGTCGACAATGATGCCCTTGGCCAAAAAGGGCGTATGCGTTTTTTCCTGAATATATTCAGGAAAAAACGCATACGCCCTTTTCGGCCAACCAAGCAACCTGGAAAGGCAAATCAGCGCTACAAAGAAGTCTCGCTTCCCATCGGTCAAAAGGGCCACGCGGAAAAAAGTGTCAAAACCAGAAATGCAGAACAGGCCATGGAGAAATGGGAGCCTTGCTACGCTGATGGGCGGGATGTAAATTGCCAACAGCCACTCTGGAGAAGTGTACGGTGTGTCCTGAAACATCAAAAAAACACAGCTTAGAGCGCATAGGGCACTTCCACTCATGGGCGTATAAATTGGGAAAACTAAAAATCAGCAAGACACAGGCACCCGAAAGTTTAGGGCTGCTCTGTTGACAAGAACCTCCACTTCGTGACACCTTAAATATCCCAGGAAAGAGAAAAATGGATAAAGAAGTGGTGGTCCTTATGTACAATGGAATATCCCTCAGCCATGAAATCAATGTCATAAGGTTGGTAGCAGCATGATGAGTGGCTTTAGCTACGACGATTCTAAGTGAAATAAGTCACACAGAAAAAGACACTTATCATAAGCTATCACTTATAGAGGGAATGTAAAAACCGCTACACTTGAACTGAATTACAAAACAGAACAGAGTCACACGTTTACAAAACACACTATGTCTGCTTAACGGGAAAGGTGGGGTGGGGTGATGCATAAAACAAGGGTTTCAAATGAGCTCAGATACCGTTCCATAAACCCAATATGTAATAGAAAGACCTACTCCTTGCTCAGTGAACTGGACTCAACACCCCCTATTCACCGCACAAGAATATATCTGACTAGTAAGAATCTTAAAACCTATGTATTGATATCTCTCTGGAAGTGAGTCAAGTGGCTGTAAAGCCGCATAAACACAGCCGTGAAAAACAGCTAAACCCCATTATAAAAATAAATTCCTTTTAAAAACCCGTGAAACAAAGACAGTGAAAGAGAGAGAAATTCTTACAAAATTCGTTCAGGGGCTGTGATGCAACCTGGATTGACCATATCTAGACCCACAGCTGGAGGAGACATAAGGGTGGACACTCTCGCGGCTGAGAGGTTTGGTGAGGTTGGGGGAGCAAACGCAGAGCCTTTAAAGTAATACTGCCTGTTACCCATCCCATGGGTCCCAAATCTCCAGGTTCAAGGGCATCTTCCTACCTCGAAAACATGCATGAGAAACCCAGAAGGTGGTACACCGTGTGATCGGGAAAGGTTTCTAAAACGCACCTCATTTCTCATCTCCTTGTGCTCGGGTTTGCCATTCCAGCCGCTTTACTAGCAATCTCCCTCCTTGGAGAATCAGCACCTTTAACCTCCCGTTCCGTACAGCTTGCAATTTGTCCTGAGGATGAACGGGAAGAGGGGGAGCCAATGAGAGACTAGCTCTAGGTGTTGGGACAGGCACAGGTCACTCTATTTTCCCATCAGGAAGAAGAATTAACCACAGGCTCAGCCTGCCGCCCAGAAGCAGAATAGGGCCTGAGGCGATCCTGCGCTTTTGCGGACAGCTCCCAAAAAAGCGAGTTGAAAAATGGAGCTCAGGGGCACTGCAATTCACAAACCTGCAGAGTTATAAATGATAACTCTCGTCCACAAATATATTGAGGGAAGGCACCGAAGAGGATCTGAAAGCAAGGCAGAATTGCAGGAAACAGATTTCAGGAGGTCGATTCGAATCGCCTTTAAAGCACATGAAAAGTGGCAAAACGTCGACAATGATGCCCTTGGCCAAAAAGGGCGTATGCGTTTTTTCCTGAATATATTCAGGAAAAAACGCATACGCCCTTTTCGGCCAACCAAGCAACCTGGAAAGGCAAATCAGCGCTACAAAGAAGTCTCGCTTCCCATCGGTCAAAAGGGCCACGCGGAAAAAAGTGTCAAAACCAGAAATGCAGAACAGGCCATGGAGAAATGGGAGCCTTGCTACGCTGATGGGCGGGATGTAAATTGCCAACAGCCACTCTGGAGAAGTGTACGGTGTGTCCTGAAACATCAAAAAAACACAGCTTAGAGCGCATAGGGCACTTCCACTCATGGGCGTATAAATTGGGAAAACTAAAAATCAGCAAGACACAGGCACCCGAAAGTTTAGGGCTGCTCTGTTGACAAGAACCTCCACTTCGTGACACCTTAAATATCCCAGGAAAGAGAAAAATGGATAAAGAAGTGGTGGTCCTTATGTACAATGGAATATCCCTCAGCCATGAAATCAATGTCATAAGGTTGGTAGCAGCATGATGAGTGGCTTTAGCTACGACGATTCTAAGTGAAATAAGTCACACAGAAAAAGACACTTATCATAAGCTATCACTTATAGAGGGAATGTAAAAACCGCTACACTTGAACTGAATTACAAAACAGAACAGAGTCACACGTTTACAAAACACACTATGTCTGCTTAACGGGAAAGGTGGGGTGGGGTGATGCATAAAACAAGGGTTTCAAATGAGCTCAGATACCGTTCCATAAACCCAATATGTAATAGAAAGACCTACTCCTTGCTCAGTGAACTGGACTCAACACCCCCTATTCACCGCACAAGAATATATCTGACTAGTAAGAATCTTAAAACCTATGTATTGATATCTCTCTGGAAGTGAGTCAAGTGGCTGTAAAGCCGCATAAACACAGCCGTGAAAAACAGCTAAACCCCATTATAAAAATAAATTCCTTTTAAAAACCCGTGAAACAAAGACAGTGAAAGAGAGAGAAATTCTTACAAAATTCGTTCAGGGGCTGTGATGCAACCTGGATTGACCATATCTAGACCCACAGCTGGAGGAGACATAAGGGTGGACACTCTCGCGGCTGAGAGGTTTGGTGAGGTTGGGGGAGCAAACGCAGAGCCTTTAAAGTAATACTGCCTGTTACCCATCCCATGGGTCCCAAATCTCCAGGTTCAAGGGCATCTTCCTACCTCGAAAACATGCATGAGAAACCCAGAAGGTGGTACACCGTGTGATCGGGAAAGGTTTCTAAAACGCACCTCATTTCTCATCTCCTTGTGCTCGGGT
Organism: Balaenoptera ricei; assembly: GCF_028023285.1. NCBI lineage: Eukaryota > Metazoa > Chordata > Mammalia > Artiodactyla > Balaenopteridae > Balaenoptera > Balaenoptera ricei. The sequence continues at coordinate 41,801,643 of NC_082642.1, read as the reverse complement.
TCGCCATTCCAGCCGCTTTACTAGCAATCTCCCTCCTTGGAGAATCAGCACCTTTAACCTCCCGTTCCGTACAGCTTGCAATTTGTCCTGAGGATGAACGGGAAGAGGGGGAGCCAATGAGAGACTAGCTCTAGGTGTTGGGACAGGCACAGGTCACTCTATTTTCCCATCAGGAAGAAGAATTAACCACAGGCTCAGCCTGCCGCCCGGAAGCAGAATAGGGCCTGAGGCGATCCTGCGCTTTTGCGGACAGCTCCCAAAAAAGCGAGTTGAAAAATGGAGCTCAGGGGCACTGCAATTCACAAACCTGCAGAGTTATAAATGATAACTCTCGTCCACAAATATATTGAGGGAAGGCAACGAAGAGGATCTGAAAGCAAGGCAGAATTGCAGGAAACAGATTTCAGGAGGTCGATTCGAATCGCCTTTAAAGCACATGAAAAGTGGCAAAACGTCGACAATGATGCCCTTGGCCAAAAAGGGCGTATGCGTTTTTTCCTGAATATATTCAGGAAAAAACGCATACGCCCTTTTCGGCCAACCAAGCAACCTGGAAAGGCAAATCAGCGCTACAAAGAAGTCTCGCTTCCCATCGGTCAAAAGGGCCACGCGGAAAAAAGTGTCAAAACCAGAAATGCAGGACAGGCCATGGAGAAATGGGAGCCTTGCTACGCTGATGGGCGGGATGTAAATTGCCAACAGCCACTCTGGAGAAGTGTACGGTGTGTCCTGAAACATCGAAAAAACACAGCTTAGAGCGCATAGGGGACTTCCACTCATGGGCGTATAAATTGGGAAAACTAAAAATCAGCAAGACACAGGCACCCCAAAGTTTGGGGCTGCTCTGTTGACAAGAACCTCCACTTCGTGACACCTTAAATATCCCAGGAAAGAGAAAAATGGATAAAGAAGTGGTGGTCCTTATGTACAATGGAATATCACTCAGCCATGAAATCAATGTCATAAGGCTAGTAGCAGCATGATGAGTGGCTTTAGCCACGACGATTCTAAGTGAAATAAGTCATACAGAAAAACACACTTATTATAAGCTATCACTTATAGAGGGAATGTAAAAACCGCTACACTTGAACTGAATTACAAGACAGAACAGAGTCACACGTTTAGAAAACACATTATGGCTTCTTAACGGGAAAGGTGGGGTGGGGTGATGCATAAAACAAGGGTTTCAAATGAGCTCAGATACCGTTCCATAAACCCCATATGTAATAGAAAGACCTACTCCTTGCTCAGTGAACTGGACTCAACACCCCCTATTCACCGCACAAGAATATATCTGACTAGTAAGAATCTTAAAACCTATGTATTGATATCTCTCTGGAAGTGAGTCAAGTGGCTGTAAAGCGGCAGAAACACAGCCGTGAAAAGCAGCTAAACCCCATTATAAAAATAAATTCCTTTTAAAAACCCGTGAAACAAAGACAGTGAAAGAGAGAGAAATTCTTACAAAATTCGTTCAGGGGCTGTGATGCAACCTGGATTGACCATATCTAGACCCACAGCTGGAGGAGACATAAGGGTGGACACTCTCGTGGCTGAGAGGTTTGGTGAGGTTGGGGGAGCAAACGCAGAGCCTTTAAAGTAATACTGCCTGTTACCCATCCCATGGGTCCCAAATCTCCAGGTTCAAGGGCATCTTCCTACCTCGAAAACATGCATGAGAAACCCAGAAGGTGGTACACCGTGTGATCGGGAAAGGTTTCTAAAACGCACCTCATTTCTCATCTCCTTGTGCTCGGGTTCGCCATTCCAGCCGCTTTACTAGCAATCTCCCTCCTTGGAGAATCAGCACCTTTAACCTCCCGTTCCGTACACCTTGCAATATGTCCTGAGGATGAACGGGAAGAGGGGGAGCCAATGAGAGACTAGCTCTAGGTGTTGGGACAGGCACAGGTCACTCTATTTTCCCATCAGGAAGAAGAATTAACCACAGGCTCAGCCTGCCGCCCGGAAGCAGAATAGGGCCTGAGGCAATCCTGCGCTTTTGCGGCCAGCTCCCAAAAAAGCGAGTTGAAAAATGGAGCTCAGGGGCACTGCAATTCACAAACCTGCAGAGTTATAAATGATAACTCTCGTCCACAAATATATTGAGGGAAGGCAACGAAGAGGATCTGAAAGCAAGGCAGAATTGCAGGAAACAGATTTCAGGAGGTCGATTCGAATCACCTTTAAAGCACATGAAAAGCGGCAAAACGTCGACAATGATGCCCTTGGCCAAAAAGGGCGTATGCGTTTTTTCCTGAATATATTCAGGAAAAAACGCATACGCCCTTTTTGGCCAACCAAGCAACCTGGAAAGGCAAATCAGCGCTACAAAGAAGTCTCGCTTCCCATCGGTCAAAAGGGCCATGCGGAAAAAAGTGTCAAAACCAGAAATGCAGGACAGGCCATGGAGAAATGGGAGCCTTGCTTCGCTGATGGGCGGGATGTAAATTGCCAACAGCCACTCTGGAGAAGTGTACGGTGTGTCCTGAAACATCGAAAAAACACAGCTTAGAGCGCATAGGGCACTTCCACTCATGGGCGTATAAATTGGGAAAACTAAAAATCAGCAAGACACAGGCACCCCAAAGTTTGGGGCTGCTCTGTTGACAAGAACCTCCACTTCGTGACACCTTAAATATCCCAGGAAAGAGAAAAATGGATAAAGAAGTGGTGGTCCTTATGTACAATGGAATATCACTCAGCCATGAAATCAATGTCATAAGGCTAGTAGCAGCATGATGAGTGGCTTTAGCCACGACGATTCTAAGTGAAATAAGTCATACAGAAAAACACACTTATTATAAGCTATCACTTATAGAGGGAATGTAAAAACCGCTACACTTGAACTGAATTACAAGACAGAACAGAGTCACACGTTTAGAAAACACATTATGGCTTCTTAACGGGAAAGGTGGGGTGGGGTGATGCATAAAACAAGGGTTTCAAATGAGCTCAGATACCGTTCCATAAACCCCATATGTAATAGAAAGACCTACTCCTTGCTCAGTGAACTGGACTCAACACCCCCTATTCACCGCACAAGAATATATCTGACTAGTAAGAATCTTAAAACCTATGTATTGATATCTCTCTGGAAGTGAGTCAAGTGGCTGTAAAGCGGCAGAAACACAGCCGTGAAAAGCAGCTAAACCCCATTATAAAAATAAATTCCTTTTAAAAACCCGTGAAACAAAGACAGTGAAAGAGAGAGAAATTCTTACAAAATTCGTTCAGGGGCTGTGATGCAACCTGGATTGACCATATCTAGACCCACAGCTGGATGAGACATAAGGGTGGACACTCTCGGGGCTGAGAGGTTTGGTGAGGTTGGGGGAGCAAACGCAGACCCTTTCAAGTAATACTGCCTGTTACCCATCCCATGGGTCCCAAATCTGCAGGTTCAAGGGCATCTTCCTACCTCGAAAACATGCATGAGAAACCCAGAAGGTGGTACACCGTGTGATCGGGAAAGGTTTCTAAAACGCACCTCATTTCTCATCTCCTTGTGCTCGGGTTCGCCATTCCAGCCGCTTTACTAGCAATCTCCCTCCTTGGAGAATCAGCACCTTTAACCTCCCGTTCCGTACAGCTTGCAATTTGTCCTGAGGATGAACGGGAAGAGGGGGAGCCAATGAGAGACTAGCTCTAGGTGTTGGGACAGGCACAGGTCACTCTATTTTCCCATCAGGAAGAAGAATTAACCACAGGCTCAGCCTGCCGCCCGGAAGCAGAATAGGGCCTGAGGCGATCCTGCGCTTTTGCGGCCAGCTCCCAAAAAAGCGAGTTGAAAAATGGAGCTCAGGGGCACTGCAATTCACAAACCTGCAGAGTTATAAATGATAACTCTCGTCCACAAATATATTGAGGGAAGGCAACGAAGAGGATCTGAAAGCAAGGCAGAATTGCAGGAAACAGATTTCAGGAGGTCGATTCGAATCGCCTTTAAAGCACATGAAAAGCGGCAAAATGTCGACAATGATGCCCTTGGCCAAAAAGGGCGTATGCGTTTTTTCCTGAATATATTCAGGAAAAAACGCATACGCCCTTTTTGGCCAACCAAGCAACCTGGAAAGGCAAATCAGCGCTACAAAGAAGTCTCGCTTCCCATCGGTCAAAAGGGCCATGCGGAAAAAAGTGTCAAAACCAGAAATGCAGGACAGGCCATGGAGAAATGGGAGCCTTGCTACGCTGATGGGCGGGATGTAAATTGCCAACAGCCACTCTGGAGAAGTGTACGGTGTGTCCTGAAACATTGAAAAAACACAGCTTAGAGCGCATAGGGCACTTCCACTCATGGGCGTATAAATTGGGAAAACTAAAAATCAGCAAGACACAGGCACCCCAAAGTTTGGGGCTGCTCTGTTGACAAGAACCTCCACTTCGTGACACCTTAAATATCCCAGGAAAGAGAAAAATGGATAAAGAAGTGGTGGTCCTTATGTACAATGGAATATCACTCAGCCATGAAATCAATGTCATAAGGCTAGTAGCAGCATGATGAGTGGCTTTAGCCACGACGATTCTAAGTGAAATAAGTCATACAGAAAAACACACTTATTATAAGCTATCACTTATAGAGGGAATGTAAAAACCGCTACACTTGAACTGAATTACAAGACAGAACAGAGTCACACGTTTAGAAAACACATTATGGCTTCTTAACGGGAAAGGTGGGGTGGGGTGATGCATAAAACAAGGGTTTCAAATGAGCTCAGATACCGTTCCATAAACCCCATATGTAATAGAAAGACCTACTCCTTGCTCAGTGAACTGGACTCAACACCCCCTATTCACCGCACAAGAATATATCTGACTAGTAAGAATCTTAAAACCTATGTATTGATATCTCTCTGGAAGTGAGTCAAGTGGCTGTAAAGCGGCAGAAACACAGCCGTGAAAAGCAGCTAAACCCCATTATAAAAATAAATTACTTTTAAAAACCCGTGAAACAAAGACAGTGAAAGAGAGAGAAATTCTTACAAAATTCGTTCAGGGGCTGTGATGCAACCTGGATTGACCATATCTAGACCCACAGCTGGAGGAGACATAAGGGTGGACACTCTCGCGGCTGAGAGGTTTGGTGAGGTTGGGGGAGCAAACGCAGAGCCTTTAAAGTAATACTGCCTGTTACCCATCCCATGGGTCCCAAATCTGCAGGTTCAAGGGCATCTTCCTACCTCGAAAACATGCATGAGAAACCCAGAAGGTGGTACACCGTGTGATCGGGAAAGGTTTCTAAAACGCACCTCATTTCTCATCTCCTTGTGCTCGGGTTCGCCATTCCAGCCGCTTTACTAGCAATCTCCCTCCTTGGAGAATCAGCACCTTTAACCTCCCGTTCCGTACAGCTTGCAATTTGTCCTGAGGATGAACGGGAAGAGGGGGAGCCAATGAGAGACTAGCTCTAGGTGTTGGGACAGGCACAGGTCACTCTATTTTCCCATCAGGAAGAAGAATTAACCACAGGCTCAGCCTGCCGCCCGGAAGCAGAATAGGGCCTGAGGCGATCCTGCGCTTTTGCGGACAGCTCCCAAAAAAGCGAGTTGAAAAATGGAGCTCAGGGGCACTGCAATTCACAAACCTGCAGAGCTATAAATGATAACTCTCGTCCACAAATATATTGAGGGAAGGCACCGAAGAGGATCTGAAAGCAAGGCAGAATTGCAGGAAACAGATTTCAGGAGGTCGATTCGAATCGCCTTTAAAGCACATGAAAAGTGGCAAAACGTCGACAATGATGCCCTTGGCCAAAAAGGGCGTATGCTTTTTTTCCTGAATATATTCAGGAAGAAACGCATACGCCCTTTTCAGCCAACCAAGCAACCTGGAAAGGCAAATCAGCGCTACAAAGAAGTCTCGCTTCCCATCGGTCAAAAGGGCCACGCGGAAAAAAGTGTCAAAACCAGAAATGCAGAACAGGCCATGGAGAAATGGGAGCCTTGCTACGCTGATGGGCGGGATGTAAACTGCCAACAGCCACTCTGGAGAAGTGTACGGTGTGTCCTGAAACATCAAAAAAACACAGCTTAGAGCGCATAGGGCACTTCCACTCATGGGCGTATAAATTGGGAAAACTAAAAATCAGCAAGACACAGGCACCCGAAAGTTTAGGGCTGCTCTGTTGACAAGAACCTCCACTTCATGACACCTTAAATATCCCAGGAAAGAGAAAAATGGATAAAGAAGTGGTGGTCCTTATGTACAATGGAATATCACTCAGCCATGAAATCAATGTCATAAGGCTAGTAGCAGCATGATGAGTGGCTTTAGCTACGACGATTCTAAGTGAAATAAGTCACACAGAAAAAGACACTTATCATAAGCTATCACTTATAGAGGGAATGTAAAAACCGCTACACTTGAACTGAATTACAAAACAGAAGAGAGTCACACGTTTACAAAACACACTATGGCTGCTTAACGGGAAAGGTGGGGTGGGGTGATGAATAAAACAAGGGTTTCAAATGAGCTCAGATACCGTTCCATAAACCCAATATGTAATAGAAAGACCTACTCCTTGCTCAGTGAACTGGACTCAACACCCCCTATTCACCGCACAAGAATATATCTGACTAGTAAGAATCTTAAAACCTATGTATTGATATCTCTCTGGAAGTGAGTCAAGTGGCTGTAAAGCCGCATAAACACAGCCGTGAAAAACAGCTAAACCCCATTATAAAAATAAATTACTTTAAAAAACCCGTGAAACAAAGACAGTGAAAGAGAGAGAATTTCTTACAAAATTCGTTCAGGGGCTGTGATGCAACCTGGATTGACCATATCTAGACCCACAGCTGGATGAGACATAAGGGTGGACACTCTCGGGGCTGAGAGGTTTGGTGAGGTTGGGGGAGCAAACGCAGAGCCTTTAAAGTAATACTGCCTGTTACCCATCCCATGGGTCCCAAGTCTCCAGATTCAAGGGCATCTTCCTACCTCGAAAACATGCATGAGAAACCCAGAAGGTGGTACACCGTGTGATCGGGAAAGGTTTCTAAAACGCACCTCATTTCTCATCTCCTTGTGCTCGGGTTCGCCATTCCAGCCGCTTTACTAGCAATCTCCCTCCTTGGAGAATCAGCACCTTTAACCTCCCGTTCCGTACAGCTTGCAATTTGTCCTGAGGATGAACGGGAAGAGGGGGAGCCAATGAGAGACTAGCTCTAGGTGTTGGGACAGGCACAGGTCACTCTATTTTCCCATCAGGAAGAAGAATTAACCACAGGCTCAGCCTGCCGCCCGGAAGCAGAATAGGGCCTGAGGCGATCCTGCGCTTTTGCGGCCAGCTCCCAAAAAAGCGAGTTGAAAAATGGAGCTCAGGGGCACTGCAATTCACAAACCTGCAGAGTTATAAATGATAACTCTCGTCCACAAATATATTGAGGGAAGGCAACGAAGAGGATCTGAAAGCAAGGCAGAATTGCAGGAAACAGATTTCAGGAGGTCGATTCGAATCGCCTTTAAAGCACATGAAAAGCAGCAAAACGTCGACAATGATGCCCTTGGCCAAAAAGGGCGTATGCGTTTTTTCCTGAATATATTCAGGAAAAAACGCATACGCCCTTTTTGGCCAACCAAGCAACCTGGAAAGGCAAATCAGCGCTACAAAGAAGTCTCGCTTCCCATCAGTCAAAAGGGCCATGCGGAAAAAAGTGTCAAAACCAGAAATGCAGAACAGGCCATGGAGAAATGGGAGCCTTGCTACGCTGATGGGCGGGATGTAAATTGCCAACAGCCACTCTGGAGAAGTGTACGGTGTGTCCTGAAACATCGAAAAAACACAGCTTAGAGCGCATAGGGCACTTCCACTCATGGGCGTATAAATTGGGAAAACTAAAAATCAGCAAGACACAGGCACCCCAAAGTTTGGGGCTGCTCTGTTGACAAGAACCTCCACTTCGTGACACCTTAAATATCCCAGGAAAGAGAAAAATGGATAAAGAAGTGGTGGTCCTTATGTACAATGGAATATCCCTCAGCCATGAAATCAATGTCATAAGGCTAGTAGCAGCATGATGAGTGGCTTTAGCTACGACGATTCTAAGTGAAATAAGTCATACAGAAAAACACACTTATTATAAGCTATCACTTATAGAGGGAATGTAAAAACCGCTACACTTGAACTGAATTACAAAACAGAACAGAGTCACACGTTTAGAAAACACACTATGGCTGCTTAACGGGAAAGGTGGGGTGGGGTGATGCATAAAACAAGGGTTTCAAATGAGCTCAGATACCGTTCCATAAACCCAATATGTAATAGAAAGACCTACTCCTTGCTCAGTAAACTGGACTCAACACCCCCTATTCACCGTGCAAGAATATATCTGACTAGTAAGAATCTTAAAACCTATGTATTGATATCTCTCTGGAAGTGAGTCAAGTGGGTGTAAAGCGGCAGAAACACAGCCGTGAAAAGCAGCTAAACCCCATTATAAAAATAAATTACTTTTAAAAACCCGTGAAACAAAGACAGTGAAAGAGAGAGAAATTCTTACAAAATTCGTTCAGGGGCTGTGATGCAACCTGGATTGACCATATCTAGACCCACAGCTGGAGGAGACATAAGGGTGGACACTGTCGGGGCTGAGAGGTTTGGTGAGGTTGGGGGAGCAAACGCAGAGCCTTTAAAGTAATACTGCCTTTTACCCATCCCATGGGTCCCAAATCTCCAGGTTCAAGGGCATCTTCCTACCTCGAAAACATGCATGAGAAACCCAGAAGGTGGTACACCGTGTGATCGGGAAAGGTTTCTAAAACGCACCTCATTTCTCATCTCCTTGTGCTCGGGTTCGCCATTCCAGCCGCTTTACTAGCAATCTCCCTCCTTGGAGAATCAGCACCTTTAACCTCCCGTTCCGTACAGCTTGCAATATGTCCTGAGGATGAACGGGAAGAGGGGGAGCCAATGAGAGACTAGCTCTAGGTGTTGGGACAGGCACAGGTCACTCTATTTTCCCATCAGGAAGAAGAATTAACCACAGGCTCAGCCTGCCGCCCGGAAGCAAAATAGGGCCTGAGGCAATCCTGCGCTTTTGTGGCCAGCTCCCAAAAAAGCGAGTTGAAAAATGGAGCTCAGGGGCACTGCAATTCACAAACCTGCAGAGTTATAAATGATAACTCTCGTCCACAAATATATTGAGGGAAGGCAACGAAGAGGATCTGAAAGCAAGGCAGAATTGCAGGAAACAGATTTCAGGAGGTCGATTCGAATCGCCTTTAAAGCACATGAAAAGCGGCAAAACGTCGACAATGATGCCCTTGGCCAAAAAGGGCGTATGCGTTTTTTCCTGAATATATTCAGGAAAAAACGCATACGCCCTTTTTGGCCAACCAAGCAACCTGGAAAGGCAAATCAGCGCTACAAAGAAGTCTCGCTTCCCATCGGTCAAAAGGGCCATGCGGAAAAAAGTGTCAAAACCAGAAATGCAGGACAGGCCATGGAGAAATGGGAGCCTTGCTACGCTGATGGGCGGGATGTAAATTGCCAACAGCCACTCTGGAGAAGTGTACGGTGTTTCCTGAAACATGGAAAAAACACAGCTTAGAGCGCATAGGGCACTTCCACTCATGGGCGTATAAATTGGGAAAACTAAAAATCAGCAAGACACAGGCACCCCAAAGTTTGGGGCTGCTCTGTTGACAAGAACCTCCACTTCGTGACACCTTAAATATCCCAGGAAAGAGAAAAATGGATAAAGAAGTGGTGGTCCTTATGTACAATGGAATATCCCTCAGCCATGAAATCAATGTCATAAGGCTAGTAGCAGCATGATGAGTGGCTTTAGCTACGACGATTCTAAGTGAAATAAGTCATACAGAAAAACACACTTATTATAAGCTATCACTTATAGAGGGAATGTAAAAACCGCTACACTTGAACTGAATTACAAAACAGAACAGAGTCACACGTTTAGAAAACACACTATGGCTGCTTAACGGGAAAGGTGGGGTGGGGTGATGCATAAAACAAGGGTTTCAAATGAGCTCAGATACCGTTCCATAAACCCCATATGTAATAGAAAGACCTACTCCTTGCTCAGTGAACTGGACTCAACACCCCCTATTCACCGCACAAGAATATATCTGACTAGTAAGAATCTTAAAACCTATGTATTGATATCTCTCTGGAAGTGAGTCAAGTGGCTGTAAAGCGGCAGAAACACAGCCGTGAAAAGCAGCTAAACCCCATTATAAAAATAAATTCCTTTTAAAAACCCGTGAAACAAAGACAGTGAAAGAGAGAGAAATTCTTACAAAATTCGTTCAGGGGCTGTGATGCAACCTGGATTGACCATATCTAGACCCACAGCTGGAGGAGACATAAGGGTGGACACTCTCGTGGCTGAGAGGTTTGGTGAGGTTGGGGGAGCAAACGCAGAGCCTTTAAAGTAATACTGCCTGTTACCCATCCCATGGGTCCCAAATCTGCAGGTTCAAGGGCATCTTCCTACCTCGAAAACATGCATGAGAAACCCAGAAGGTGGTACACCGTGTGATCGGGAAAGGTTTCTAAAACGCACCTCATTTCTCATCTCCTTGTGCTCGGGTTCGCCATTCCAGCCGCTTTACTAGCAATCTCCCTCCTTGGAGAATCAGCACCTTTAACCTCCCGTTCCGTACAGCTTGCAATTTGTCCTGAGGATGAACGGGAAGAGGGGGAGCCAATGAGAGACTAGCTCTAGGTGTTGGGACAGGCACAGGTCACTCTATTTTCCCATCAGGAAGAAGAATTAACCACAGGCTCAGCCTGCCGCCCAGAAGCAGAATAGGGCCTGAGGCGATCCTGCGCTTTTGCGGACAGCTCCCAAAAAAGCGAGTTGAAAAATGGAGCTCAGGGGCACTGCAATTCACAAACCTGCAGAGTTATAAATGATAACTCTCGTCCACAAATATATTGAGGGAAGGCACCGAAGAGGATCTGAAAGCAAGGCAGAATTGCAGGAAACAGATTTCAGGAGGTCGATTCGAATCGCCTTTAAAGCACATGAAAAGTGGCAAAACGTCGACAATGATGCCCTTGGCCAAAAAGGGCGTATGCGTTTTTTCCTGAATATATTCAGGAAAAAACGCATACGCCCTTTTCGGCCAACCAAGCAACCTGGAAAGGCAAATCAGCGCTACAAAGAAGTCTCGCTTCCCATCGGTCAAAAGGGCCACGCGGAAAAAAGTGTCAAAACCAGAAATGCAGAACAGGCCATGGAGAAATGGGAGCCTTGCTACGCTGATGGGCGGGATGTAAATTGCCAACAGCCACTCTGGAGAAGTGTACGGTGTGTCCTGAAACATCAAAAAAACACAGCTTAGAGCGCATAGGGCACTTCCACTCATGGGCGTATAAATTGGGAAAACTAAAAATCAGCAAGACACAGGCACCCGAAAGTTTAGGGCTGCTCTGTTGACAAGAACCTCCACTTCATGACACCTTAAATATCCCAGGAAAGAGAAAAATGGATAAAGAAGTGGTGGTCCTTATGTACAATGGAATATCACTCAGCCATGAAATCAATGTCATAAGGCTAGTAGCAGCATGATGAGTGGCTTTAGCTACGACGATTCTAAGTGAAATAAGTCACACAGAAAAAGACACTTATCATAAGCTATCACTTATAGAGGGAATGTAAAAACCGCTACACTTGAACTGAATTACAAAACAGAACAGAGTCACACGTTTACAAAACACACTATGGCTGCTTAACGGGAAAGGTGGGGTGGGGTGATGAATAAAACAAGGGTTTCAAATGAGCTCAGATACCGTTCCATAAACCCAATATGTAATAGAAAGACCTACTCCTTGCTCAGTGAACTGGACTCAACACCCCCTATTCACCGCACAAGAATATATCTGACTAGTAAGAATCTTAAAACCTATGTATTGATATCTCTCTGGAAGTGAGTCAAGTGGCTGTAAAGCCGCATAAACACAGCCGTGAAAAACAGCTAAACCCCATTATAAAAATAAATTACTTTTAAAAACCCGTGAAACAAAGACAGTGAAAGAGAGAGAATTTCTTACAAAATTCGTTCAGGGGCTGTGATGCAACCTGGATTGACCATATCTAGACCCACAGCTGGATGAGACATAAGGGTGGACACTCTCGGGGCTGAGAGGTTTGGTGAGGTTGGGGGAGCAAACGCAGAGCCTTTAAAGTAATACTGCCTGTTACCCATCCCATGGGTCCCAAGTCTCCAGGTTCAAGGGCATCTTCCTACCTCGAAAACATGCATGAGAAACCCAGAAGGTGGTACACCGTGTGATCGGGAAAGGTTTCTAAAACGCACCTCATTTCTCATCTCCTTGTGCTCGGGTTCGCCATTCCAGCCGCTTTACTAGCAATCTCCCTCCTTGGAGAATCAGCACCTTTAACCTCCCGTTCCGTACAGCTTGCAATTTGTCCTGAGGATGAACGGGAAGAGGGGGAGCCAATGAGAGACTAGCTCTAGGTGTTGGGACAGGCACAGGTCACTCTATTTTCCCATCAGGAAGAAGAATTAACCACAGGCTCAGCCTGCCGCCCGGAAGCAGAATAGGGCCTGAGGCGATCCTGCGCTTTTGCGGCCAGCTCCCAAAAAAGCGAGTTGAAAAATGGAGCTCAGGGGCACTGCAATTCACAAACCTGCAGAGTTATAAATGATAACTCTCGTCCACAAATATATTGAGGGAAGGCAACGAAGAGGATCTGAAAGCAAGGCAGAATTGCAGGAAACAGATTTCAGGAGGTCGATTCGAATCGCCTTTAAAGCACATGAAAAGCAGCAAAACGTCGACAATGATGCCCTTGGCCAAAAAGGGCGTATGCGTTTTTTCCTGAATATATTCAGGAAAAAACGCATACGCCCTTTTTGGCCAACCAAGCAACCTGGAAAGGCAAATAAGCGCTACAAAGAAGTCTCACTTCCCATCAGTCAAAAGGGCCATGCGGAAAAAAGTGTCAAAACCAGAAATGCAGAACAGGCCATGGAGAAATGGGAGCCTTGCTACGCTGATGGGCGGGATGTAAATTGCCAACAGCCACTCTGGAGAAGTGTACGGTGTGTCCTGAAACATCGAAAAAACACAGCTTAGAGCGCATAGGGCACTTCCACTCATGGGCGTATAAATTGGGAAAACTAAAAATCAGCAAGACACAGGCACCCCAAAGTTTGGGGCTGCTCTGTTGACAAGAACCTCCACTTCGTGACACCTTAAATATCCCAGGAAAGAGAAAAATGGATAAAGAAGTGGTGGTCCTTATGTACAATGGAATATCCCTCAGCCATGAAATCAATGTCATAAGGCTAGTAGCAGCATGATGAGTGGCTTTAGCTACGACGATTCTAAGTGAAATAAGTCATACAGAAAAACACACTTATTATAAGCTATCACTTATAGAGGGAATGTAAAAACCGCTACACTTGAACTGAATTACAAAACAGAACAGAGTCACACGTTTAGAAAACACACTATGGCTGCTTAACGGGAAAGGTGGGGTGGGGTGATGCATAAAACAAGGGTTTCAAATGAGCTCAGATACCGTTCCATAAACCCAATATGTAATAGAAAGACCTACTCCTTGCTCAGTAAACTGGACTCAACACCCCCTATTCACCGTGCAAGAATATATCTGACTAGTAAGAATCTTAAAACCTATGTATTGATATCTCTCTGGAAGTGAGTCAAGTGGGTGTAAAGCGGCAGAAACACAGCCGTGAAAAGCAGCTAAACCCCATTATAAAAATAAATTACTTTTAAAAACCCGTGAAACAAAGACAGTGAAAGAGAGAGAAATTCTTACAAAATTCGTTCAGGGGCTGTGATGCAACCTGGATTGACCATATCTAGACCCACAGCTGGAGGAGACATAAGGGTGGACACTCTCGGGGCTGAGAGGTTTGGTGAGGTTGGGGGAGCAAACGCAGAGCCTTTAAAGTAATACTGCCTGTTACCCATCCCATGGGTCCCAAATCTCCAGGTTCAAGGGCATCTTCCTACCTCGAAAACATGCATGAGAAACCCAGAAGGTGGTACACCGTGTGATCGGGAAAGGTTTCTAAAACGCACCTCATTTCTCATCTCCTTGTGCTCGGGTTCGCCATTCCAGCCGCTTTACTAGCAATCTCCCTCCTTGGAGAATCAGCACCTTTAACCTCCCGTTCCGTACAGCTTGCAATATGTCCTGAGGATGAACGGGAAGAGGGGGAGCCAATGAGAGACTAGCTCTAGGTGTTGGGACAGGCACAGGTCACTCTATTTTCCCATCAGGAAGAAGAATTAACCACAGGCTCAGCCTGCCGCCCGGAAGCAAAATAGGGCCTGAGGCAATCCTGCGCTTTTGTGGCCAGCTCCCAAAAAAGCGAGTTGAAAAATGGAGCTCAGGGGCACTGCAATTCACAAATCTGCAGAGTTATAAATGATAACTCTCGTCCACAAATATATTGAGGGAAGGCAACGAAGAGGATCTGAAAGCAAGGCAGAATTGCAGGAAACAGATTTCAGGAGGTCGATTCGAATCGCCTTTAAAGCACATGAAAAGCGGCAAAACGTCGACAATGATGCCCTTGGCCAAAAAGGGCGTATGCGTTTTTTCCTGAATATATTCAGGAAAAAACGCATACGCCCTTTTTGGCCAACCAAGCAACCTGGAAAGGCAAATCAGCGCTACAAAGAAGTGTCGCTTCCCATCGGTCAAAAGGGCCATGCGGAAAAAAGTGTCAAAACCAGAAATGCAGGACAGGCCATGGAGAAATGGGAGCCTTGCTACGCTGATGGGCGGGATGTAAATTGCCAACAGCCACTCTGGAGAAGTGTACGGTGTTTCCTGAAACATGGAAAAAACACAGCTTAGAGCGCATAGGGCACTTCCACTCATGGGCGTATAAATTGGGAAAACTAAAAATCAGCAAGACACAGGCACCCCAAAGTTTGGGGCTGCTCTGTTGACAAGAACCTCCACTTCGTGACACCTTAAATATCCCAGGAAAGAGAAAAATGGATAAAGAAGTGGTGGTCCTTATGTACAATGGAATATCCCTCAGCCATGAAATCAATGTCATAAGGCTAGTAGCAGCATGATGAGTGGCTTTAGCTACGACGATTCTAAGTGAAATAAGTCATACAGAAAAACACACTTATTATAAGCTATCACTTATAGAGGGAATGTAAAAACCGCTACACTTGAACTGAATTACAAAACAGAACAGAGTCACACGTTTAGAAAACACACTATGGCTGCTTAACGGGAAAGGTGGGGTGGGGTGATGCATAAAACAAGGGTTTCAAATGAGCTCAGATACCGTTCCATAAACCCCATATGTAATAGAAAGACCTACTCCTTGCTCAGTGAACTGGACTCAACACCCCCTATTCACCGCACAAGAATATATCTGACTAGTAAGAATCTTAAAACCTATGTATTGATATCTCTCTGGAAGTGAGTCAAGTGGCTGTAAAGCGGCAGAAACACAGCCGTGAAAAGCAGCTAAACCCCATTATAAAAATAAATTCCTTTTAAAAACCCGTGAAACAAAGACAGTGAAAGAGAGAGAAATTCTTACAAAATTCGTTCAGGGGCTGTGATGCAACCTGGATTGACCATATCTAGACCCACAGCTGGAGGAGACATAAGGGTGGACACTCTCGTGGCTGAGAGGTTTGGTGAGGTTGGGGGAGCAAACGCAGAGCCTTTAAAGTAATACTGCCTGTTACCCATCGCATGGGTCCCAAATCTGCAGGTTCAAGGGCATCTTCCTACCTCGAAAACATGCATGAGAAACCCAGAAGGTGGTACACCGTGTGATCGGGAAAGGTTTCTAAAACGCACCTCATTTCTCATCTCCTTGTGCTCGGGTTCGCCATTCCAGCCGCTTTACTAGCAATCTCCCTCCTTGGAGAATCAGCACCTTTAACCTCCCGTTCCGTACAGCTTGCAATTTGTCCTGAGGATGAACGGGAAGAGGGGGAGCCAATGAGAGACTAGCTCTAGGTGTTGGGACAGGCACAGGTCACTCTATTTTCCCATCAGGAAGAAGAATTAACCACAGGCTCAGCCTGCCGCCCAGAAGCAGAATAGGGCCTGAGGCGATCCTGCGCTTTTGCGGACAGCTCCCAAAAAAGCGAGTTGAAAAATGGAGCTCAGGGGCACTGCAATTCACAAACCTGCAGAGTTATAAATGATAACTCTCGTCCACAAATATATTGAGGGAAGGCAAAGAAGAGGATCTGAAAGCAAGGCAGAATTGCAGGAAACAGATTTCAGGAGGTCGATTCGAATCGCCTTTAAAGCACATGAAAAGTGGCAAAACGTCGACAATGATGCCCTTGGCCAAAAAGGGCGTATGCGTTTTTTCCTGAATATATTCAGGAAAAAACGCATACGCCCTTTTCGGCCAACCAAGCAACCTGGAAAGGCAAATCAGCGCTACAAAGAAGTCTCGCTTCCCATCGGTCAAAAGGGCCACGCGGAAAAAAGTGTCAAAACCAGAAATGCAGAACAGGCCATGGAGAAATGGGAGCCTTGCTACGCTGATGGGCGGGATGTAAATTGCCAACAGCCACTCTGGAGAAGTGTACGGTGTGTCCTGAAACATCAAAAAAACACAGCTTAGAGCGCATAGGGCACTTCCACTCATGGGCGTATAAATTGGGAAAACTAAAAATCAGCAAGACACAGGCACCCGAAAGTTTAGGGCTGCTCTGTTGACAAGAACCTCCACTTCATGACACCTTAAATATCCCAGGAAAGAGAAAAATGGATAAAGAAGTGGTGGTCCTTATGTACAATGGAATATCACTCAGCCATGAAATCAATGTCATAAGGCTAGTAGCAGCATGATGAGTGGCTTTAGCTACGACGATTCTAAGTGAAATAAGTCACACAGAAAAAGACACTTATCATAAGCTATCACTTATAGAGGGAATGTAAAAACCGCTACACTTGAACTGAATTACAAAACAGAACAGAGTCACACGTTTACAAAACACACTATGGCTGCTTAACGGGAAAGGTGGGGTGGGGTGATGAATAAAACAAGGGTTTCAAATGAGCTCAGATACCGTTCCATAAACCCAATATGTAATAGAAAGACCTACTCCTTGCTCAGTGAACTGGACTCAACACCCCCTATTCACCGCACAAGAATATATCTGACTAGTAAGAATCTTAAAACCTATGTATTGATATCTCTCTGGAAGTGAGTCAAGTGGCTGTAAAGCCGCATAAACACAGCCGTGAAAAACAGCTAAACCCCATTATAAAAATAAATTACTTTTAAAAACCCGTGAAACAAAGACAGTGAAAGAGAGAGAATTTCTTACAAAATTCGTTCAGGGGCTGTGATGCAACCTGGATTGACCATATCTAGACCCACAGCTGGATGAGACATAAGGGTGGACACTCTCGGGGCTGAGAGGTTTGGTGAGGTTGGGGGAGCAAACGCAGAGCCTTTAAAGTAATACTGCCTGTTACCCATCCCATGGGTCCCAAATCTCCAGGTTCAAGGGCATCTTCCTACCTCGAAAACATGCATGAGAAACCCAGAAGGTGGTACACCATGTGATCGGGAAAGGTTTCTAAAACGCACCTCATTTCTCATCTCCTTGTGCTCGGGTTCGCCATTCCAGCCGCTTTACTAGCAATCTCCCTCCTTGGAGAATCAGCACCTTTAACCTCCCGTTCCGTACAGCTTGCAATTTGTCCTGAGGATGAACGGGAAGAGGGGGAGCCAATGAGAGACTAGCTCTAGGTGTTGGGACAGGCACAGGTCACTCTATTTTCCCATCAGGAAGAAGAATTAACCACAGGCTCAGCCTGCCGCCCGGAAGCAGAATAGGGCCTGAGGCGATCCTGCGCTTTTGCGGCCAGCTCCCAAAAAAGCGAGTTGAAAAATGGAGCTCAGGGGCACTGCAATTCACAAACCTGCAGAGTTATAAATGATAACTCTCGTCCACAAATATATTGAGGGAAGGCAACGAAGAGGATCTGAAAGCAAGGCAGAATTGCAGGAAACAGATTTCAGGAGGTCGATTGGAATCGCCTTTAAAGCACATGAAAAGCAGCAAAACGTCGACAATGATGCCCTTGGCCAAAAAGGGCGTATGCGTTTTTTCCTGAATATATTCAGGAAAAAACGCATACGCCCTTTTTGGCCAACCAAGCAACCTGGAAAGGCAAATCAGCGCTACAAAGAAGTCTCGCTTCCCATCGGTCAAAAGGGCCATGCGGAAAAAAGTGTCAAAACCAGAAATGCAGAACAGGCCATGGAGAAATGGGAGCCTTGCTACGCTGATGGGCGGGATGTAAATTGCCAACAGCCACTCTGGAGAAGTGAACGGTGTGTCCTGAAACATCGAAAAAACACAGCTTAGAGCGCATAGGGCACTTCCACTCATGGGCGTATAAATTGGGAAAACTAAAAATCAGCAAGACACAGGCACCCCAAAGTTTGGGGCTGCTCTGTTGACAAGAACCTCCACTTCGTGACACCTTAAATATCCCAGGAAAGAGAAAAATGGATAAAGAAGTGGTGGTCCTTATGTACAATGGAATATCCCTCAGCCATGAAATCAATGTCATAAGGCTAGTAGCAGCATGATGAGTGGCTTTAGCTACGACGATTCTAAGTGAAATAAGTCATACAGAAAAACACACTTATTATAAGCTATCACTTATAGAGGGAATGTAAAAACCGCTACACTTGAACTGAATTACAAAACAGAACAGAGTCACACGTTTAGAAAACACACTATGGCTGCTTAACGGGAAAGGTGGGGTGGGGTGATGCATAAAACAAGGGTTTCAAATGAGCTCAGATACCGTTCCATAAACCCAATATGTAATAGAAAGACCTACTCCTTGCTCAGTGAACTGGACTCAACACCCCCTATTCACCGCGCAAGAATATATCTGACTAGTAAGAATCTTAAAACCTATGTATTGATATCTCTCTGGAAGTGAGTCAAGTGGGTGTAAAACGGCAGAAACACAGCCGTGAAAAGCAGCTAAACCCCATTATAAAAATAAATTACTTTTAAAAACCCGTGAAACAAAGACAGTGAAAGAGAGAGAAATTCTTACAAAATTCGTTCAGGGGCTGTGATGCAACCTGGATTGACCATATCTAGACCCACAGCTGGAGGAGACATAAGGGTGGACACTCTCGGGGCTGAGAGGTTTGGTGAGGTTGGGGGAGCAAACGCAGACCCTTTCAAGTAATACTGCGTGGTACCCATCCCGTGGGTCCCAAATCTCCAGGTTCAAGGGCATCTTCCTACCTCGAAAACATGCATGAGAAACCCAGAAGGTGGTACACTGTGTGATCGGGAAAGGTTTCTAAAACGCACCTCATTTCTCATCTCCTTGTGCTCGGGTTCGCCATTCCAGCCGCTTTACTAGCAATCTCCCTCCTTGGAGAATCAGCACCTTTAACCTCCCGTTCCGTACAGCTTGCAATTTGTCCTGAGGATGAACGGGAAGAGGGGGAGCCAATGAGAGACTAGCTCTAGGTGTTGGGACAGGCACAGGTAACTCTATTTTCCCATCAGGAAGAAGAATTAACCACAGGCTCAGCCTGCCGCCCGGAAGCAAAATAGGGCCTGAGGTGAACCTGCGCTTTTGCGGCCAGCTCCCAAAAAAGCGAGTTGAAAAATGGAGCTCAGGGGCACTGCAATTCACAAACCTGCAGAGTTATAAATGATAACTCTCGTCCACAAATATATTGAGGGAAGGCAACGAAGAGGATCTGAAAGCAAGGCAGAATTGCAGGAAACAGATTTCAGGAGGTCGATTGGAATCGCCTTTAAAGCACATGAAAAGCAGCAAAACGTCGACAATGATGCCCTTGGCCAAAAAGGGCGTATGCGTTTTTTCCTGAATATATTCAGGAAAAAACGCATACGCCCTTTTTGGCCAACCAAGCAACCTGGAAAGGCAAATCAGCGCTACAAAGAAGTCTCGCTTCCCATCGGTCAAAAGGGCCATGCGGAAAAAAGTGTCAAAACCAGAAATGCAGAACAGGCCATGGAGAAATGGGAGCCTTGCTACGCTGATGGGCGGGATGTAAATTGCCAACAGCCACTCTGGAGAAGTGAACGGTGTGTCCTGAAACATCGAAAAAACACAGCTTAGAGCGCATAGGGCACTTCCACTCATGGGCGTATAAATTGGGAAAACTAAAAATCAGCAAGACACAGGCACCCCAAAGTTTGGGGCTGCTCTGTTGACAAGAACCTCCACTTCGTGACACCTTAAATATCCCAGGAAAGAGAAAAATGGATAAAGAAGTGGTGGTCCTTATGTACAATGGAATATCCCTCAGCCATGAAATCAATGTCATAAGGCTAGTAGCAGCATGATGAGTGGCTTTAGCTACGACGATTCTAAGTGAAATAAGTCATACAGAAAAACACACTTATTATAAGCTATCACTTATAGAGGGAATGTAAAAACCGCTACACTTGAACTGAATTACAAAACAGAACAGAGTCACACGTTTAGAAAACACACTATGGCTGCTTAACGGGAAAGGTGGGGTGGGGTGATGCATAAAACAAGGGTTTCAAATGAGCTCAGATACCGTTCCATAAACCCAATATGTAATAGAAAGACCTACTCCTTGCTCAGTGAACTGGACTCAACACCCCCTATTCACCACGCAAGAATATATCTGACTAGTAAGAATCTTAAAACCTATGTATTGATATCTCTCTGGAAGTGAGTCAAGTGTGTGTAAAGCGGCAGAAACACAGCCGTGAAAAGCAGCTAAACCCCATTATAAAAATAAATTACTTTTAAAAACCCGTGAAACAAAGACAGTGAAAGAGAGAGAAATTCTTACAAAATTCGTTCAGGGGCTGTGATGCAACCTGGATTGACCATATCTAGACCCACAGCTGGAGGAGACATAAGGGTGGACACTCTCGGGGCTGAGAGGTTTGGTGAGTTTGGGGGAGCAAACGCAGACCCTTTCAAGTAATACTGCGTGGTACCCATCCCATGGGTCCCAAATCTCCAGGTTCAAGGGCATCTTCCTACCTCGAAAACATGCATGAGAAACCCAGAAGGTGGTACACTGTGTGATCGGGAAAGGTTTCTAAAACGCACCTCATTTCTCATCTCCTTGTGCTCGGGTTCGCCATTCCAGCCGCTTTACTAGCAATCTCCCTCCTTGGAGAATCAGCACCTTTAACCTCCCGTTCCGTACAGCTTGCAATTTGTCCTGAGGATGAACGGGAAGAGGGGGAGCCAATGAGAGACTAGCTCTAGGTGTTGGGACAGGCACAGGTCACTCTATTTTCCCATCAGGAAGAAGAATTAACCACAGGCTCAGCCTGCCGCCCGGAAGCAGAATAGGGCCTGAGGTGAACCTGCGCTTTTGCGGCCAGCTCCCAAAAAAGCGAGTTGAAAAATGGAGCTCAGGGGCACTGCAATTCACAAACCTGCAGAGTTATAAATGATAACTCTCGTCCACAAATATATTGAGGGAAGGCAACGAAGAGGATCTGAAAGCAAGGCAGAATTGCAGGAAACAGATTTCAGGAGGTCGATTGGAATCGCCTTTAAAGCACATGAAAAGCAGCAAAACGTCGACAATGATGCCCTTGGCCAAAAAGGGCGTATGCGTTTTTTCCTGAATATATTCAGGAAAAAACGCATACGCCCTTTTCGGCCAACCAAGCAACCTGGAAAGGCAAATCAGCGCTACAAAGAAGTCTCGCTTCCCATCGGTCAAAAGGGCCATGCGGAAAAAAGTGTCAAAACCAGAAATGCAGAACAGGCCATGGAGAAATGGGAGCCTTGCTACGCTGATGGGCGGGATGTAAATTGCCAACAGCCACTCTGGAGAAGTGTACGGTGTGTCCTGAAACATCGAAAAAACACAGCTTAGAGCGCATAGGGCACTTCCACTCATGGGCGTATAAATTGGGAAAACTAAAAATCAGCAAGACACAGGCACCCCAAAGTTTGGGGCTGCTCTGTTGACAAGAACCTCCACTTCGTGACACCTTAAATATCCCAGGAAAGAGAAAAATGGATAAAGAAGTGGTGGTCCTTATGTACAATGGAATATCCCTCAGCCATGAAATCAATGTCATAAGGCTAGTAGCAGCATGATGAGTGGCTTTAGCTACGACGATTCTAAGTGAAATAAGTCATACAGAAAAACACACTTATTATAAGCTATCACTTATAGAGGGAATGTAAAAACCGCTACACTTGAACTGAATTACAAAACAGAACAGAGTCACACGTTTAGAAAACACACTATGGCTGCTTAACGGGAAAGGTGGGGTGGGGTGATGCATAAAACAAGGGTTTCAAATGAGCTCAGATACCGTTCCATAAACCCCATATGTAATAGAAAGACCTACTCCTTGCTCAGTGAACTGGACTCAACACCCCCTATTCACCGCACAAGAATATATCTGACTAGTAAGAATCTTAAAACCTATGTATTGATATCTCTCTGGAAGTGAGTCAAGTGGGTGTAAAGCGGCAGAAACACAGCCGTGAAAAGCAGCTAAACCCCATTATAAAAATAAATTCCTTTTAAAAACCCGTGAAACAAAGACAGTGAAAGAGAGAGAAATTCTTACAAAATTCGTTCAGGGGCTGTGATGCAACCTGGATTGACCATATCTAGACCCACAGCTGGATGAGACATAAGGGTGGACACTCTCGCGGCTGAGAGGTTTGGTGAGGTTGGGGGAGCAAACGCAGAGCCTTTAAAGTAATACTGCCTGTTACCCATCCCATGGGTCCCAAATCTGCAGGTTCAAGGGCATCTTCCTACCTCGAAAACATGCATGAGAAACCCAGAAGGTGGTACACCGTGTGATGGGGAAAGGTTTCTAAAACGCACCTCATTTCTCATCTCCTTGTGCTCGGGTTCGCCATTCCAGCCGCTTTACTAGCAATCTCCCTCCTTGGAGAATCAGCACCTTTAACCTCCCGTTCCGTACAGCTTGCAATTTGTCCTGAGGATGAACGGGAAGAGGGGGAGCCAATGAGAGACTAGCTCTAGGTGTTGGGACAGGCACAGGTCACTCTATTTTCCCATCAGGAAGAAGAATTAACCACAGGCTCAGCCTGCCGCCCGTAAGCAGAATAGGGCCTGAGGCGATCCTGCGCTTTTGCGGCCAGCTCCCAAAAAAGCGAGTTGAAAAATGGAGCTCAGGGGCACTGCAATTCACAAACCTGCAGAGTTATAAATGATAACTCTCGTCCACAAATATATTGAGGGAAGGCACCGAAGAGGATCTGAAAGCAAGGCAGAATTGCAGGAAACAGATTTCAGGAGGTCGATTCGAATCGCCTTTAAAGCACATGAAAAGCAGCAAAACGTCGACAATGATGCCCTTGGCCAAAAAGGGCGTATGCGTTTTTTCCTGAATATATTCAGGAAAAAACGCATACGCCCTTTTTGGCCAACCAAGCAACCTGGAAAGGCAAATCAGCGCTACAAAGAAGTCTCGCTTCCCATCGGTCAAAAGGGCCATGCGGAAAAAAGTGTCAAAACCAGAAATGCAGAACAGGCCATGGAGAAATGGGAGCCTTGCTACGCTGATGGGCGGGATGTAAATTGCCAACAGCCACTCTGGAGAAGTGAACGGTGTGTCCTGAAACATCGAAAAAACACAGCTTAGAGCGCATAGGGCACTTCCACTCATGGGCGTATAAATTGGGAAAACTAAAAATCAGCAAGACACAGGCACCCCAAAGTTTGGGGCTGCTCTGTTGACAAGAACCTCCACTTCGTGACACCTTAAATATCCCAGGAAAGAGAAAAATGGATAAAGAAGTGGTGGTCCTTATGTACAATGGAATATCACTCAGCCATGAAATCAATGTCATAAGGCTAGTAGCAGCATGATGAGTGGCTTTAGCCACGACGATTCTAAGTGAAATAAGTCATACAGAAAAACACACTTATTATAAGCTATCACTTATAGAGGGAATGTAAAAACCGCTACACTTGAACTGAATTACAAAACAGAACAGAGTCACACGTTTAGAAAACACACTATGGCTGCTTAACGGGAAAGGTGGGGTGGGGTGATGCATAAAACAAGGGTTTCAAATGAGCTCAGATATCGTTCCATAAACCCAATATGTAATAGAAAGACCTACTCCTTGCTCAGTGAACTGGACTCAACACCCCCTATTCACCGCGCAAGAATATATCTGACTAGTAAGAATCTTAAAACCTATGTATTGATATCTCTCTGGAAGTGAGTCAAGTGGGTGTAAAACGGCAGAAACACAGCCGTGAAAAGCAGCTAAACCCCATTATAAAAATAAATTACTTTTAAAAACCCGTGAAACAAAGACAGTGAAAGAGAGAGAAATTCTTACAAAATTCGTTCAGGGGCTGTGATGCAACCTGGATTGACCATATCTAGACCCACAGCTGGAGGAGACATAAGGGTGGACACTCTCGGGGCTGAGAGGTTTGGTGAGGTTGGGGGAGCAAACGCAGACCCTTTCAAGTAATACTGCGTGGTACCCATCCCGTGGGTCCCAAATCTCCAGGTTCAAGGGCATCTTCCTACCTCGAAAACATGCATGAGAAACCCAGAAGGTGGTACACTGTGTGATCGGGAAAGGTTTCTAAAACGCACCTCATTTCTCATCTCCTTGTGCTCGGGTTCGCCATTCCAGCCGCTTTACTAGCAATCTCCCTCCTTGGAGAATCAGCACCTTTAACCTCCCGTTCCGTACAGCTTGCAATTTGTCCTGAGGATGAACGGGAAGAGGGGGAGCCAATGAGAGACTAGCTCTAGGTGTTGGGACAGGCACAGGTCACTCTATTTTCCCATCAGGAAGAAGAATTAACCACAGGCTCAGCCTGCCGCCCGGAAGCAAAATAGGGCCTGAGGTGAACCTGCGCTTTTGCGGCCAGCTCCCAAAAAAGCGAGTTGAAAAATGGAGCTCAGGGGCACTGCAATTCACAAACCTGCAGAGTTATAAATGATAACTCTCGTCCACAAATATATTGAGGGAAGGCAACGAAGAGGATCTGAAAGCAAGGCAGAATTGCAGGAAACAGATTTCAGGAGGTCGATTGGAATCGCCTTTAAAGCACATGAAAAGCAGCAAAACGTCGACAATGATGCCCTTGGCCAAAAAGGGCGTATGCGTTTTTTCCTGAATATATTCAGGAAAAAACGCATACGCCCTTTTTGGCCAACCAAGCAACCTGGAAAGGCAAATCAGCGCTACAAAGAAGTCTCGCTTCCCATCGGTCAAAAGGGCCATGCGGAAAAAAGTGTCAAAACCAGAAATGCAGAACAGGCCATGGAGAAATGGGAGCCTTGCTACGCTGATGGGCGGGATGTAAATTGCCAACAGCCACTCTGGAGAAGTGAACGGTGTGTCCTGAAACATCGAAAAAACACAGCTTAGAGCGCATAGGGCACTTCCACTCATGGGCGTATAAATTGGGAAAACTAAAAATCAGCAAGACACAGGCACCCCAAAGTTTGGGGCTGCTCTGTTGACAAGAACCTCCACTTCGTGACACCTTAAATATCCCAGGAAAGAGAAAAATGGATAAAGAAGTGGTGGTCCTTATGTACAATGGAATATCCCTCAGCCATGAAATCAATGTCATAAGGCTAGTAGCAGCATGATGAGTGGCTTTAGCTACGACGATTCTAAGTGAAATAAGTCATACAGAAAAACACACTTATTATAAGCTATCACTTATAGAGGGAATGTAAAAACCGCTACACTTGAACTGAATTACAAAACAGAACAGAGTCACACGTTTAGAAAACACACTATGGCTGCTTAACGGGAAAGGTGGGGTGGGGTGATGCATAAAACAAGGGTTTCAAATGAGCTCAGATACCGTTCCATAAACCCAATATGTAATAGAAAGACCTACTCCTTGCTCAGTGAACTGGACTCAACACCCCCTATTCACCACGCAAGAATATATCTGACTAGTAAGAATCTTAAAACCTATGTATTGATATCTCTCTGGAAGTGAGTCAAGTGTGTGTAAAGCGGCAGAAACACAGCCGTGAAAAGCAGCTAAACCCCATTATAAAAATAAATTACTTTTAAAAACCCGTGAAACAAAGACAGTGAAAGAGAGAGAAATTCTTACAAAATTCGTTCAGGGGCTGTGATGCAACCTGGATTGACCATATCTAGACCCACAGCTGGAGGAGACATAAGGGTGGACACTCTCGGGGCTGAGAGGTTTGGTGAGTTTGGGGGAGCAAACGCAGACCCTTTCAAGTAATACTGCGTGGTACCCATCCCATGGGTCCCAAATCTCCAGGTTCAAGGGCATCTTCCTACCTCGAAAACATGCATGAGAAACCCAGAAGGTGGTACACTGTGTGATCGGGAAAGGTTTCTAAAACGCACCTCATTTCTCATCTCCTTGTGCTCGGGTTCGCCATTCCAGCCGCTTTACTAGCAATCTCCCTCCTTGGAGAATCAGCACCTTTAACCTCCCGTTCCGTACAGCTTGCAATTTGTCCTGAGGATGAACGGGAAGAGGGGGAGCCAATGAGAGACTAGCTCTAGGTGTTGGGACAGGCACAGGTCACTCTATTTTCCCATCAGGAAGAAGAATTAACCACAGGCTCAGCCTGCCGCCCGGAAGCAGAATAGGGCCTGAGGTGAACCTGCGCTTTTGCGGCCAGCTCCCAAAAAAGCGAGTTGAAAAATGGAGCTCAGGGGCACTGCAATTCACAAACCTGCAGAGTTATAAATGATAACTCTCGTCCACAAATATATTGAGGGAAGGCAACGAAGAGGATCTGAAAGCAAGGCAGAATTGCAGGAAACAGATTTCAGGAGGTCGATTGGAATCGCCTTTAAAGCACATGAAAAGCAGCAAAACGTCGACAATGATGCCCTTGGCCAAAAAGGGCGTATGCGTTTTTTCCTGAATATATTCAGGAAAAAAAGCATACGCCCTTTTCGGCCAACCAAGCAACCTGGAAAGGCAAATCAGCGCTACAAAGAAGTCTCGCTTCCCATCGGTCAAAAGGGCCATGCGGAAAAAAGTGTCAAAACCAGAAATGCAGAACAGGCCATGGAGAAATGGGAGCCTTGCTATGCTGATGGGCGGGATGTAAATTGCCAACAGCCACTCTGGAGAAGTGTACGGTGTGTCCTGAAACATCAAAAAAACACAGCTTAGAGCGCATAGGGCACTTCCACTCATGGGCGTATAAATTGGGAAAACTAAAAATCAGCAAGACACAGGCACCCGAAAGTTTAGGGCTGCTCTGTTGACAAGAACCTCCACTTCATGACACCTTAAATATCCCAGGAAAGAGAAAAATGGATAAAGAAGTGGTGGTCCTTATGTACAATGGAATATCACTCAGCCATGAAATCAATGTCATAAGGCTAGTAGCAGCATGATGAGTGGCTTTAGCTACGACGATTCTAAGTGAAATAAGTCACACAGAAAAAGACACTTATCATAAGCTATCACTTATAGAGGGAATGTAAAAACCGCTACACTTGAACTGAATTACAAAACAGAACAGAGTCACACGTTTACAAAACACACTATGGCTGCTTAACGGGAAAGGTGGGGTGGGGTGATGAATAAAACAAGGGTTTCAAATGAGCTCAGATACCGTTCCATAAACCCAATATGTAATAGAAAGACCTACTCCTTGCTCAGTGAACTGGACTCAACACCCCCTATTCACCGCACAAGAATATATCTGACTAGTAAGAATCTTAAAACCTATGTATTGATATCTCTCTGGAAGTGAGTCAAGTGGCTGTAAAGCCGCATAAACACAGCCGTGAAAAGCAGCTAAACCCCATTATAAAAATAAATTACTTTTAAAAACCCGTGAAACAAAGACAGTGAAAGAGAGAGAATTTCTTACAAAATTCGTTCAGGGGCTGTGATGCAACCTGGATTGACCATATCTAGACCCACAGCTGGATGAGACATAAGGGTGGACACTCTCGGGGCTGAGAGGTTTGGTGAGGTTGGGGGAGCAAACGCAGAGCCTTTAAAGTAATACTGCCTGTTACCCATCCCATGGGTCCCAAGTCTCCAGGTTCAAGGGCATCTTCCTACCTCGAAAACATGCATGAGAAACCCAGAAGGTGGTACACCGTGTGATCGGGAAAGGTTTCTAAAACGCACCTCATTTCTCATCTCCTTGTGCTCGGGTTCGCCATTCCAGCCGCTTTACTAGCAATCTCCCTCCTTGGAGAATCAGCACCTTTAACCTCCCGTTCCGTACAGCTTGCAATTTGTCCTGAGGATGAACGGGAAGAGGGGGAGCCAATGAGAGACTAGCTCTAGGTGTTGGGACAGGCACAGGTCACTCTATTTTCCCATCAGGAAGAAGAATTAACCACAGGCTCAGCCTGCCGCCCGGAAGCAGAATAGGGCCTGAGGCGATCCTGCGCTTTTGCGGCCAGCTCCCAAAAAAGCGAGTTGAAAAATGGAGCTCAGGGGCACTGCAATTCACAAACCTGCAGAGTTATAAATGATAACTCTCGTCCACAAATATATTGAGGGAAGGCAACGAAGAGGATCTGAAAGCAAGGCAGAATTGCAGGAAACAGATTTCAGGAGGTCGATTCGAATCGCCTTTAAAGCACATGAAAAGCAGCAAAACGTCGACAATGATGCCCTTGGCCAAAAAGGGCGTATGCGTTTTTTCCTGAATATATTCAGGAAAAAACGCATACGCCCTTTTTGGCCAACCAAGCAACCTGGAAAGGCAAATCAGCGCTACAAAGAAGTCTCGCTTCCCATCGGTCAAAAGGGCCATGCGGAAAAAAGTGTCAAAACCAGAAATGCAGAACAGGCCATGGAGAAATGGGAGCCTTGCTACGCTGATGGGCGGGATGTAAATTGCCAACAGCCACTCTGGAGAAGTGAACGGTGTGTCCTGAAACATCGAAAAAACACAGCTTAGAGCGCATAGGGCACTTCCACTCATGGGCGTATAAATTGGGAAAACTAAAAATCAGCAAGACACAGGCACCCCAAAGTTTGGGGCTGCTCTGTTGACAAGAACCTCCACTTCGTGACACCTTAAATATCCCAGGAAAGAGAAAAATGGATAAAGAAGTGGTGGTCCTTATGTACAATGGAATATCCCTCAGCCATGAAATCAATGTCATAAGGCTAGTAGCAGCATGATGAGTGGCTTTAGCTACGACGATTCTAAGTGAAATAAGTCATACAGAAAAACACACTTATTATAAGCTATCACTTATAGAGGGAATGTAAAAACCGCTACACTTGAACTGAATTACAAAACAGAACAGAGTCACACGTTTAGAAAACACACTATGGCTGCTTAACGGGAAAGGTGGGGTGGGGTGATGCATAAAACAAGGGTTTCAAATGAGCTCAGATACCGTTCCATAAACCCAATATGTAATAGAAAGACCTACTCCTTGCTCAGTGAACTGGACTCAACACCCCCTATTCACCGCACAAGAATATATCTGAGTAGTAAGAATCTTAAAACCTATGTATTGATATCTCTCTGGAAGTGAGTCAAGTGGGTGTAAAGCGGCAGAAACACAGCCGTGAAAAGCAGCTAAACCCCATTATAAAAATAAATTACTTTTAAAAACCCGTGAAACAAAGACAGTGAAAGAGAGAGAAATTCTTACAAAATTCGTTCAGGGGCTGTGATGCAACCTGGATTGACCATATCTAGACCCACAGCTGGATGAGACATAAGGGTGGACACTCTCGGGGCTGAGAGGTTTGGTGAGGTTGGGGGAGCAAACGCAGAGCCTTTAAAGTAATACTGCCTGTTACCCATCCCATGGGTCCCAAATCTGCAGGTTCAAGGGCATCTTCCTACCTCGAAAACATGCATGAGAAACCCAGAAGGTGGTACACCGTGTGATCGGGAAAGGTTTCTAAAACGCACCTCATTTCTCATCTCCTTGTGCTCGGGTTCGCCATTCCAGCCGCTTTACTAGCAATCTCCCTCTTTGGAGAATCAGCACCTTTAACCTCCCGTTCCGTACAGCTTGCAATTTGTCCTGAGGATGAACGGGAAGAGGGGGAGCCAATGAGAGACTAGCTCTAGGTGTTGGGACAGGCACAGGTCACTCTATTTTCCCATCAGGAAGAAGAATTAACCACAGGCTCAGCCTGCCGCCCGGAAGCAGAATAGGGCCTGAGGCGATCCTGCGCTTTTGCGGACAGCTCCCAAAAAAGCGAGTTGAAAAATGGAGCTCAGGGGCACTGCAATTCACAAACCTGCAGAGCTATAAATGATAACTCTCGTCCACAAATATATTGAGGGAAGGCACCGAAGAGGATCTGAAAGCAAGGCAGAATTGCAGGAAACAGATTTCAGGAGGTCGATTCGAATCGCCTTTAAAGCACATGAAAAGTGGCAAAACGTCGACAATGATGCCCTTGGCCAAAAAGGGCGTATGCGTTTTTTCCTGAATATATTCAGGAAGAAACGCATACGCCCTTTTCAGCCAACCAAGCAACCTGGAAAGGCAAATCAGCGCTACAAAGAAGTCTCGCTTCCCATCGGTCAAAAGGGCCACGCGGAAAAAAGTGTCAAAACCAGAAATGCAGAACAGGCCATGGAGAAATGGGAGCCTTGCTACGCTGATGGGCGGGATGTAAATTGCCAACAGCCACTCTGGAGAAGTGTACGGTGTGTCCTGAAACATCAAAAAAACACAGCTTAGAGCGCATAGGGCACTTCCACTCATGGGCGTATAAATTGGGAAAACTAAAAATCAGCAAGACACAGGCACCCGAAAGTTTAGGGCTGCTCTGTTGACAAGAACCTACACTTCATGACACCTTAAATATCCCAGGAAAGAGAAAAATGGATAAAGAAGTGGTGGTCCTTATGTACAATGGAATATCACTCAGCCATGAAATCAATGTCATAAGGCTAGTAGCAGCATGATGAGTGGCTTTAGCTACGACGATTCTAAGTGAAATAAGTCACACAGAAAAAGACACTTATCATAAGCTATCACTTATAGAGGGAATGTAAAAACCGCTACACTTGAACTGAATTACAAAACAGAACAGAGTCACACGTTTACAAAACACACTATGGCTGCTTAACGGGAAAGGTGGGGTGGGGTGATGAATAAAACAAGGGTTTCAAATGAGCTCAGATACCGTTCCATAAACCCAATATGTAATAGAAAGACCTACTCCTTGCTCAGTGAACTGGACTCAACACCCCCTATTCACCGCACAAGAATATATCTGACTAGTAAGAATCTTAAAACCTATGTATTGATATCTCTCTGGAAGTGAGTCAAGTGGCTGTAAAGCCGCATAAACACAGCCGTGAAAAGCAGCTAAACCCCATTATAAAAATAAATTACTTTTAAAAACCCGTGAAACAAAGACAGTGAAAGAGAGAGAATTTCTTACAAAATTCGTTCAGGGGCTGTGATGCAACCTGGATTGACCATATCTAGACCCACAGCTGGATGAGACATAAGGGTGGACACTCTCGGGGCTGAGAGGTTTGGTGAGGTTGGGGGAGCAAACGCAGAGCCTTTAAAGTAATACTGCCTGTTACCCATCCCATGGGTCCCAAGTCTCCAGGTTCAAGGGCATCTTCCTACCTCGAAAACATGCATGAGAAACCCAGAAGGTGGTACACCGTGTGATCGGGAAAGGTTTCTAAAACGCACCTCATTTCTCATCTCCTTGTGCTCGGGTTCGCCATTCCAGCCGCTTTACTAGCAATCTCCCTCCTTGGAGAATCAGCACCTTTAACCTCCCGTTCCGTACAGCTTGCAATTTGTCCTGAGGATGAACGGGAAGAGGGGGAGCCAATGAGAGACTAGCTCTAGGTGTTGGGACAGGCACAGGTCACTCTATTTTCCCATCAGGAAGAAGAATTAACCACAGGCTCAGCCTGCCGCCCGGAAGCAGAATAGGGCCTGAGGCGATCCTGCGCTTTTGCGGCCAGCTCCCAAAAAAGCGAGTTGAAAAATGGAGCTCAGGGGCACTGCAATTCACAAACCTGCAGAGTTATAAATGATAACTCTCGTCCACAAATATATTGAGGGAAGGCAACGAAGAGGATCTGAAAGCAAGGCAGAATTGCAGGAAACAGATTTCAGGAGGTCGATTCGAATCGCCTTTAAAGCACATGAAAAGCAGCAAAACGTCGACAATGATGCCCTTGGCCAAAAAGGGCGTATGCGTTTTTTCCTGAATATATTCAGGAAAAAACGCATACGCCCTTTTTGGCCAACCAAGCAACCTGGAAAGGCAAATCAGCGCTACAAAGAAGTCTCGCTTCCCATCAGTCAAAAGGGCCATGCGGAAAAAAGTGTCAAAACCAGAAATGCAGAACAGGCCATGGAGAAATGGGAGCCTTGCTACGCTGATGGGCGGGATGTAAATTGCCAACAGCCACTCTGGAGAAGTGTACGGTGTGTCCTGAAACATCGAAAAAACACAGCTTAGAGCGCATAGGGCACTTCCACTCATGGGCGTATAAATTGGGAAAACTAAAAATCAGCAAGACACAGGCACCCCAAAGTTTGGGGCTGCTCTGTTGACAAGAACCTCCACTTCGTGACACCTTAAATATCCCAGGAAAGAGAAAAATGGATAAAGAAGTGGTGGTCCTTATGTACAATGGAATATCCCTCAGCCATGAAATCAATGTCATAAGGCTAGTAGCAGCATGATGAGTGGCTTTAGCTACGACGATTCTAAGTGAAATAAGTCATACAGAAAAACACACTTATTATAAGCTATCACTTATAGAGGGAATGTAAAAACCGCTACACTTGAACTGAATTACAAAACAGAACAGAGTCACACGTTTAGAAAACACACTATGGCTGCTTAACGGGAAAGGTGGGGTGGGGTGATGCATAAAACAAGGGTTTCAAATGAGCTCAGATACCGTTCCATAAACCCCATATGTAATAGAAAGACCTACTCCTTGCTCAGTGAACTGGACTCAACACCCCCTATTCACCGCACAAGAATATATCTGACTAGTAAGAATCTTAAAACCTATGTATTGATATCTCTCTGGAAGTGAGTCAAGTGGGTGTAAAGCGGCAGAAACACAGCCGTGAAAAGCAGCTAAACCCCATTATAAAAATAAATTCCTTTTAAAAACCCGTGAAACAAAGACAGTGAAAGAGAGAGAAATTCTTACAAAATTCGTTCAGGGGCTGTGATGCAACCTGGATTGACCATATCTAGACCCACAGCTGGATGAGACATAAGGGTGGACACTCTCGCGGCTGAGAGGTTTGGTGAGGTTGGGGGAGCAAACGCAGAGCCTTTAAAGTAATACTGCCTGTTACCCATCCCATGGGTCCCAAATCTGCAGGTTCAAGGGCATCTTCCTACCTCGAAAACATGCATGAGAAACCCAGAAGGTGGTACACCGTGTGATCGGGAAAGGTTTCTAAAACGCACCTCATTTCTCATCTCCTTGTGCTCGGGTTCGCCATTCCAGCCGCTTTACTAGCAATCTCCCTCCTTGGAGAATCAGCACCTTTAACCTCCCGTTCCGTACAGCTTGCAATTTGTCCTGAGGATGAACGGGAAGAGGGGGAGCCAATGAGAGACTAGCTCTAGGTGTTGGGACAGGCACAGGTCACTCTATTTTCCCATCAGGAAGAAGAATTAACCACAGGCTCAGCCTGCCGCCCGTAAGCAGAATAGGGCCTGAGGCGATCCTGCGCTTTTGCGGCCAGCTCCCAAAAAAGCGAGTTGAAAAATGGAGCTCAGGGGCACTGCAATTCACAAACGTGCAGAGTTATAAATGATAACTCTCGTCCACAAATATATTGAGGGAAGGCAACGAAGAGGATCTGAAAGCAAGGCAGAATTGCAGGAAACAGATTTCAGGAGGTCGATTCGAATCGCCTTTAAAGCACATGAAAAGCAGCAAAACGTCGACAATGATGCCCTTGGCCAAAAAGGGCGTATGCGTTTTTTCCTGAATATATTCAGGAAAAAACGCATACGCCCTTTTTGGCCAACCAAGCAACCTGGAAAGGCAAATCAGCGCTACAAAGAAGTCTCGCTTCCCATCGGTCAAAAGGGCCATGCGGAAAAAAGTGTCAAAACCAGAAATGCAGAACAGGCCATGGAGAAATGGGAGCCTTGCTACGCTGATGGGCGGGATGTAAATTGCCAACAGCCACTCTGGAGAAGTGAACGGTGTGTCCTGAAACATCGAAAAAACACAGCTTAGAGCGCATAGGGCACTTCCACTCATGGGCGTATAAATTGGGAAAACTAAAAATCAGCAAGACACAGGCACCCCAAAGTTTGGGGCTGCTCTGTTGACAAGAACCTCCACTTCGTGACACCTTAAATATCCCAGGAAAGAGAAAAATGGATAAAGAAGTGGTGGTCCTTATGTACAATGGAATATCCCTCAGCCATGAAATCAATGTCATAAGGCTAGTAGCAGCATGATGAGTGGCTTTAGCTACGACGATTCTAAGTGAAATAAGTCATACAGAAAAACACACTTATTATAAGCTATCACTTATAGAGGGAATGTAAAAACCGCTACACTTGAACTGAATTACAAAACAGAACAGAGTCACACGTTTAGAAAACACACTATGGCTGCTTAACGGGAAAGGTGGGGTGGGGTGATGCATAAAACAAGGGTTTCAAATGAGCTCAGATACCGTTCCATAAACCCCATATGTAATAGAAAGACCTACTCCTTGCTCAGTGAACTGGACTCAACACCCCCTATTCACCGCACAAGAATATATCTGACTAGTAAGAATCTTAAAACCTATGTATTGATATCTCTCTGGAAGTGAGTCAAGTGGGTGTAAAGCGGCAGAAACACAGCCGTGAAAAGCAGCTAAACCCCATTATAAAAATAAATTCCTTTTAAAAACCCGTGAAACAAAGACAGTGAAAGAGAGAGAAATTCTTACAAAATTCGTTCAGGGGCTGTGATGCAACCTGGATTGACCATATCTAGACCCACAGCTGGAGGAGACATAAGGGTGGACACTCTCGCGGCTGAGAGGTTTGGTGAGGTTGGGGGAGCAAACGCAGAGCCTTTAAAGTAATACTGCCTGTTACCCATCCCATGGGTCCCAAATCTGCAGGTTCAAGGGCATCTTCCTACCTCGAAAACATGCATGAGAAACCCAGAAGGTGGTACACCGTGTGATCGGGAAAGGTTTCTAAAACGCACCTCATTTCTCATCTCCTTGTGCTCGGGTTCGCCATTCCAGCCGCTTTACTAGCAATCTCCCTCCTTGGAGAATCAGCACCTTTAACCTCCCGTTCCGTACAGCTTGCAATTTGTCCTGAGGATGAACGGGAAGAGGGGGAGCCAATGAGAGACTAGCTCTAGGTGTTGGGACAGGCACAGGTCACTCTATTTTCCCATCAGGAAGAAGAATTAACCACAGGCTCAGCCTGCCGCCTGTAAGCAGAATAGGGCCTGAGGCGATCCTGCGCTTTTGCGGCCAGCTCCCAAAAAAGCGAGTTGAAAAATGGAGCTCAGGGGCACTGCAATTCACAAACGTGCAGAGTTATAAATGATAACTCTCGTCCACAAATATATTGAGGGAAGGCAACGAAGAGGATCTGAAAGCAAGGCAGAATTGCAGGAAACAGATTTCAGGAGGTCGATTCGAATCGCCTTTAAAGCACATGAAAAGCAGCAAAACGTCGACAATGATGCCCTTGGCCAAAAAGGGCGTATGCGTTTTTTCCTGAATATATTCAGGAAAAAACGCATACGCCCTTTTTGGCCAACCAAGCAACCTGGAAAGGCAAATCAGCGCTACAAAGAAGTCTCGCTTCCCATCGGTCAAAAGGGCCATGCGGAAAAAAGTGTCAAAACCAGAAATGCAGAACAGGCCATGGAGAAATGGGAGCCTTGCTACGCTGATGGGCGGGATGTAAATTGCCAACAGCCACTCTGGAGAAGTGTACGGTGTGTCCTGAAACATCGAAAAAACACAGCTTAGAGCGCATAGGGCACTTCCACTCATGGGCGTATAAATTGGGAAAACTAAAAATCAGCAAGACACAGGCACCCCAAAGTTTGGGGCTGCTCTGTTGACAAGAACCTCCACTTCGTGACACCTTAAATATCCCAGGAAAGAGAAAAATGGATAAAGAAGTGGTGGTCCTTATGTACAATGGAATATCCCTCAGCCATGAAATCAATGTCATAAGGCTAGTAGCAGCATGATGAGTGGCTTTAGCTACGACGATTCTAAGTGAAATAAGTCATACAGAAAAACACACTTATTATAAGCTATCACTTATAGAGGGAATGTAAAAACCGCTACACTTGAACTGAATTACAAAACAGAACAGAGTCACACGTTTAGAAAACACACTATGGCTGCTTAACGGGAAAGGTGGGGTGGGGTGATGCATAAAACAAGGGTTTCAAATGAGCTCAGATACCGTTCCATAAACCCCATATGTAATAGAAAGACCTACTCCTTGCTCAGTGAACTGGACTCAACACCCCCTATTCACCGCACAAGAATATATCTGACTAGTAAGAATCTTAAAACCTATGTATTGATATCTCTCTGGAAGTGAGTCAAGTGGGTGTAAAGCGGCAGAAACACAGCCGTGAAAAGCAGCTAAACCCCATTATAAAAATAAATTCCTTTTAAAAACCCGTGAAACAAAGACAGTGAAAGAGAGAGAAATTCTTACAAAATTCGTTCAGGGGCTGTGATGCAACCTGGATTGACCATATCTAGACCCACAGCTGGATGAGACATAAGGGTGGACACTCTCGCGGCTGAGAGGTTTGGTGAGGTTGGGGGAGCAAACGCAGAGCCTTTAAAGTAATACTGCCTGTTACCCATCCCATGGGTCCCAAATCTGCAGGTTCAAGGGCATCTTCCTACCTCGAAAACATGCATGAGAAACCCAGAAGGTGGTACACCGTGTGATCGGGAAAGGTTTCTAAAACGCACCTCATTTCTCATCTCCTTGTGCTCGGGTTCGCCATTCCAGCCGCTTTACTAGCAATCTCCCTCCTTGGAGAATCAGCACCTTTAACCTCCCGTTCCGTACAGCTTGCAATTTGTCCTGAGGATGAACGGGAAGAGGGGGAGCCAATGAGAGACTAGCTCTAGGTGTTGGGACAGGCACAGGTCACTCTATTTTCCCATCAGGAAGAAGAATTAACCACAGGCTCAGCCTGCCGCCCGTAAGCAGAATAGGGCCTGAGGCGATCCTGCGCTTTTGCGGCCAGCTCCCAAAAAAGCGAGTTGAAAAATGGAGCTCAGGGGCACTGCAATTCACAAACGTGCAGAGTTATAAATGATAACTCTCGTCCACAAATATATTGAGGGAAGGCAACGAAGAGGATCTGAAAGCAAGGCAGAATTGCAGGAAACAGATTTCAGGAGGTCGATTCGAATCGCCTTTAAAGCACATGAAAAGCAGCAAAACGTCGACAATGATGCCCTTGGCCAAAAAGGGCGTATGCGTTTTTTCCTGAATATATTCAGGAAAAAACGCATACGCCCTTTTTGGCCAACCAAGCAACCTGGAAAGGCAAATCAGCGCTACAAAGAAGTCTCGCTTCCCATCGGTCAAAAGGGCCATGCGGAAAAAAGTGTCAAAACCAGAAATGCAGAACAGGCCATGGAGAAATGGGAGCCTTGCTACGCTGATGGGCGGGATGTAAATTGCCAACAGCCACTCTGGAGAAGTGAACGGTGTGTCCTGAAACATCGAAAAAACACAGCTTAGAGCGCATAGGGCACTTCCACTCATGGGCGTATAAATTGGGAAAACTAAAAATCAGCAAGACACAGGCACCCCAAAGTTTGGGGCTGCTCTGTTGACAAGAACCTCCACTTCGTGACACCTTAAATATCCCAGGAAAGAGAAAAATGGATAAAGAAGTGGTGGTCCTTATGTACAATGGAATATCCCTCAGCCATGAAATCAATGTCATAAGGCTAGTAGCAGCATGATGAGTGGCTTTAGCTACGACGATTCTAAGTGAAATAAGTCATACAGAAAAACACACTTATTATAAGCTATCACTTATAGAGGGAATGTAAAAACCGCTACACTTGAACTGAATTACAAAACAGAACAGAGTCACACGTTTAGAAAACACACTATGGCTGCTTAACGGGAAAGGTGGGGTGGGGTGATGCATAAAACAAGGGTTTCAAATGAGCTCAGATACCGTTCCATAAACCCCATATGTAATAGAAAGACCTACTCCTTGCTCAGTGAACTGGACTCAACACCCCCTATTCACCGCACAAGAATATATCTGACTAGTAAGAATCTTAAAACCTATGTATTGATATCTCTCTGGAAGTGAGTCAAGTGGGTGTAAAGCGGCAGAAACACAGCCGTGAAAAGCAGCTAAACCCCATTATAAAAATAAATTCCTTTTAAAAACCCGTGAAACAAAGACAGTGAAAGAGAGAGAAATTCTTACAAAATTCGTTCAGGGGCTGTGATGCAACCTGGATTGACCATATCTAGACCCACAGCTGGAGGAGACATAAGGGTGGACACTCTCGCGGCTGAGAGGTTTGGTGAGGTTGGGGGAGCAAACGCAGAGCCTTTAAAGTAATACTGCCTGTTACCCATCCCATGGGTCCCAAATCTGCAGGTTCAAGGGCATCTTCCTACCTCGAAAACATGCATGAGAAACCCAGAAGGTGGTACACCGTGTGATCGGGAAAGGTTTCTAAAACGCACCTCATTTCTCATCTCCTTGTGCTCGGGTTCGCCATTCCAGCCGCTTTACTAGCAATCTCCCTCCTTGGAGAATCAGCACCTTTAACCTCCCGTTCCGTACAGCTTGCAATTTGTCCTGAGGATGAACGGGAAGAGGGGGAGCCAATGAGAGACTAGCTCTAGGTGTTGGGACAGGCACAGGTCACTCTATTTTCCCATCAGGAAGAAGAATTAACCACAGGCTCAGCCTGCCGCCTGTAAGCAGAATAGGGCCTGAGGCGATCCTGCGCTTTTGCGGCCAGCTCCCAAAAAAGCGAGTTGAAAAATGGAGCTCAGGGGCACTGCAATTCACAAACGTGCAGAGTTATAAATGATAACTCTCGTCCACAAATATATTGAGGGAAGGCAACGAAGAGGATCTGAAAGCAAGGCAGAATTGCAGGAAACAGATTTCAGGAGGTCGATTCGAATCGCCTTTAAAGCACATGAAAAGCAGCAAAACGTCGACAATGATGCCCTTGGCCAAAAAGGGCGTATGCGTTTTTTCCTGAATATATTCAGGAAAAAACGCATACGCCCTTTTTGGCCAACCAAGCAACCTGGAAAGGCAAATCAGCGCTACAAAGAAGTCTCGCTTCCCATCGGTCAAAAGGGCCATGCGGAAAAAAGTGTCAAAACCAGAAATGCAGAACAGGCCATGGAGAAATGGGAGCCTTGCTACGCTGATGGGCGGGATGTAAATTGCCAACAGCCACTCTGGAGAAGTGAACGGTGTGTCCTGAAACATCGAAAAAACACAGCTTAGAGCGCATAGGGCACTTCCACTCATGGGCGTATAAATTGGGAAAACTAAAAATCAGCAAGACACAGGCACCCCAAAGTTTGGGGCTGCTCTGTTGACAAGAACCTCCACTTCGTGACACCTTAAATATCCCAGGAAAGAGAAAAATGGATAAAGAAGTGGTGGTCCTTATGTACAATGGAATATCCCTCAGCCATGAAATCAATGTCATAAGGCTAGTAGCAGCATGATGAGTGGCTTTAGCTACGACGATTCTAAGTGAAATAAGTCATACAGAAAAACACACTTATTATAAGCTATCACTTATAGAGGGAATGTAAAAACCGCTACACTTGAACTGAATTACAAAACAGAACAGAGTCACACGTTTAGAAAACACACTATGGCTGCTTAACGGGAAAGGTGGGGTGGGGTGATGCATAAAACAAGGGTTTCAAATGAGCTCAGATACCGTTCCATAAACCCAATATGTAATAGAAAGACCTACTCCTTGCTCAGTGAACTGGACTCAACACCCCCTATTCACCGTGCAAGAATATATCTGACTAGTAAGAATCTTAAAACCTAGGTATTGATATCTCTCTGGAAGTGAGTCAAGTGGGTGTAAAGCGGCAGAAACACAGCCGTGAAAAGCAGCTAAACCCCATTATAAAAATAAATTACTTTTAAAAACCCGTGAAACAAAGACAGTGAAAGAGAGAGAAATTCTTACAAAATTCGTTCAGGGGCTGTGATGCAACCTGGATTGACCATATCTAGACCCACAGCTGGAGGAGACATAAGGGTGGACACTCTCGCGGCTGAGAGGTTTGGTGAGGTTGGGGGAGCAAACGCAGAGCCTTTAAAGTAATACTGCCTGTTACCCATCCCATGGGTCCCAAATCTGCAGGTTCAAGGGCATCTTCCTACCTCGAAAACATGCATGAGAAACCCAGAAGGTGGTACACCGTGTGATCGGGAAAGGTTTCTAAAACGCACCTCATTTCTCATCTCCTTGTGCTCGGGTTCGCCATTCCAGCCGCTTTACTAGCAATCTCCCTCCTTGGAGAATCAGCACCTTTAACCTCCCGTTCCGTACAGCTTGCAATTTGTCCTGAGGATGAACGGGAAGAGGGGGAGCCAATGAGAGACTAGCTCTAGGTGTTGGGACAGGCACAGGTCACTCTATTTTCCCATCAGGAAGAAGAATTAACCACAGGCTCAGCCTGCCGCCCGGAAGCAGAATAGGGCCTGAGGCGATCCTGCGCTTTTGCGGACAGCTCCCAAAAAAGCGAGTTGAAAAATGGAGCTCAGGGGCACTGCAATTCACAAACCTGCAGAGCTATAAATGATAACTCTCGTCCACAAATATATTGAGGGAAGGCACCGAAGAGGATCTGAAAGCAAGGCAGAATTGCAGGAAACAGATTTCAGGAGGTCGATTCGAATCGCCTTTAAAGCACATGAAAAGTGGCAAAACGTCGACAATGATGCCCTTGGCCAAAAAGGGCGTATGCGTTTTTTCCTGAATATATTCAGGAAGAAACGCATACGCCCTTTTCAGCCAACCAAGCAACCTGGAAAGGCAAATCAGCGCTACAAAGAAGTCTCGCTTCCCATCAGTCAAAAGGGCCATGCGGAAAAAAGTGTCAAAACCAGAAATGCAGAACAGGCCATGGAGAAATGGGAGCCTTGCTACGCTGATGGGCGGGATGTAAATTGCCAACAGCCACTCTGGAGAAGTGTACGGTGTGTCCTGAAACATCGAAAAAACACAGCTTAGAGCGCATAGGGCACTTCCACTCATGGGCGTATAAATTGGGAAAACTAAAAATCAGCAAGACACAGGCACCCCAAAGTTTGGGGCTGCTCTGTTGACAAGAACCTCCACTTCGTGACACCTTAAATATCCCAGGAAAGAGAAAAATGGATAAAGAAGTGGTGGTCCTTATGTACAATGGAATATCCCTCAGCCATGAAATCAATGTCATAAGGCTAGTAGCAGCATGATGAGTGGCTTTAGCTACGACGATTCTAAGTGAAATAAGTCATACAGAAAAACACACTTATTATAAGCTATCACTTATAGAGGGAATGTAAAAACCGCTACACTTGAACTGAATTACAAAACAGAACAGAGTCACACGTTTAGAAAACACACTATGGCTGCTTAACGGGAAAGGTGGGGTGGGGTGATGCATAAAAC
Source organism: Balaenoptera ricei (assembly GCF_028023285.1). Taxonomy (NCBI): domain Eukaryota; kingdom Metazoa; phylum Chordata; class Mammalia; order Artiodactyla; family Balaenopteridae; genus Balaenoptera; species Balaenoptera ricei. Next base: position 41,760,007 of record NC_082642.1, on the reverse strand, counting down.
AAGGGTTTCAAATGAGCTCAGATACCGTTCCATAAACCCCATATGTAATAGAAAGACCTACTCCTTGCTCAGTGAACTGGACTCAACACCCCCTATTCACCGCACAAGAATATATCTGACTAGTAAGAATCTTAAAACCTATGTATTGATATCTCTCTGGAAGTGAGTCAAGTGGGTGTAAAGCGGCAGAAACACAGCCGTGAAAAGCAGCTAAACCCCATTATAAAAATAAATTCCTTTTAAAAACCCGTGAAACAAAGACAGTGAAAGAGAGAGAAATTCTTACAAAATTCGTTCAGGGGCTGTGATGCAACCTGGATTGACCATATCTAGACCCACAGCTGGATGAGACATAAGGGTGGACACTCTCGCGGCTGAGAGGTTTGGTGAGGTTGGGGGAGCAAACGCAGAGCCTTTAAAGTAATACTGCCTGTTACCCATCCCATGGGTCCCAAATCTGCAGGTTCAAGGGCATCTTCCTACCTCGAAAACATGCATGAGAAACCCAGAAGGTGGTACACCGTGTGATCGGGAAAGGTTTCTAAAACGCACCTCATTTCTCATCTCCTTGTGCTCGGGTTCGCCATTCCAGCCGCTTTACTAGCAATCTCCCTCCTTGGAGAATCAGCACCTTTAACCTCCCGTTCCGTACAGCTTGCAATTTGTCCTGAGGATGAACGGGAAGAGGGGGAGCCAATGAGAGACTAGCTCTAGGTGTTGGGACAGGCACAGGTCACTCTATTTTCCCATCAGGAAGAAGAATTAACCACAGGCTCAGCCTGCCGCCCGGAAGCAGAATAGGGCCTGAGGCGATCCTGTGCTTTTGCGGCCAGCTCCCAAAAAAGCGAGTTGAAAAATGGAGCTCAGGGGCACTGCAATTCACAAACGTGCAGAGTTATAAATGATAACTCTCGTCCACAAATATATTGAGGGAAGGCAACGAAGAGGATCTGAAAGCAAGGCAGAATTGCAGGAAACAGATTTCAGGAGGTCGATTCGAATCGCCTTTAAAGCACATGAAAAGCAGCAAAACGTCGACAATGATGCCCTTGGCCAAAAAGGGCGTATGCGTTTTTTCCTGAATATATTCAGGAAAAAACGCATACGCCCTTTTTGGCCAACCAAGCAACCTGGAAAGGCAAATCAGCGCTACAAAGAAGTCTCGCTTCCCATCGGTCAAAAGGGCCATGCGGAAAAAAGTGTCAAAACCAGAAATGCAGAACAGGCCATGGAGAAATGGGAGCCTTGCTACGCTGATGGGCGGGATGTAAATTGCCAACAGCCACTCTGGAGAAGTGAACGGTGTGTCCTGAAACATCGAAAAAACACAGCTTAGAGCGCATAGGGCACTTCCACTCATGGGCGTATAAATTGGGAAAACTAAAAATCAGCAAGACACAGGCACCCCAAAGTTTGGGGCTGCTCTGTTGACAAGAACCTCCACTTCGTGACACCTTAAATATCCCAGGAAAGAGAAAAATGGATAAAGAAGTGGTGGTCCTTATGTACAATGGAATATCCCTCAGCCATGAAATCAATGTCATAAGGCTAGTAGCAGCATGATGAGTGGCTTTAGCTACGACGATTCTAAGTGAAATAAGTCATACAGAAAAACACACTTATTATAAGCTATCACTTATAGAGGGAATGTAAAAACCGCTACACTTGAACTGAATTACAAAACAGAACAGAGTCACACGTTTAGAAAACACACTATGGCTGCTTAACGGGAAAGGTGGGGTGGGGTGATGCATAAAACAAGGGTTTCAAATGAGCTCAGATACCGTTCCATAAACCCAATATGTAATAGAAAGACCTACTCCTTGCTCAGTGAACTGGACTCAACACCCCCTATTCACCGTGCAAGAATATATCTGACTAGTAAGAATCTTAAAACCTATGTATTGATATCTCTCTGGAAGTGAGTCAAGTGGGTGTAAAGCGGCAGAAACACAGCCGTGAAAAGCAGCTAAACCCCATTATAAAAATAAATTACTTTTAAAAACCCGTGAAACAAAGACAGTGAAAGAGAGAGAAATTCTTACAAAATTCGTTCAGGGGCTGTGATGCAACCTGGATTGACCATATCTAGACCCACAGCTGGATGAGACATAAGGGTGGACACTCTCGGGGCTGAGAGGTTTGGTGAGGTTGGGGGAGCATACGCAGAGCCTTTAAAGTAATACTGCCTGTTACCCATCCCATGGGTCCCAAATCTGCAGGTTCAAGGGCATCTTCCTACCTCGAAAACATGCATGAGAAACCCAGAAGGTGGTACACCGTGTGATCGGGAAAGGTTTCTAAAACGCACCTCATTTCTCATCTCCTTGTGCTCGGGTTCGCCATTCCAGCCGCTTTACTAGCAATCTCCCTCCTTGGAGAATCAGCACCTTTAACCTCCCGTTCCGTACAGCTTGCAATTTGTCCTGAGGATGAACGGGAAGAGGGGGAGCCAATGAGAGACTAGCTCTAGGTGTTGGGACAGGCACAGGTCACTCTATTTTCCCATCAGGAAGAAGAATTAACCACAGGCTCAGCCTGCCGCCCGGAAGCAGAATAGGGCCTGAGGCGATCCTGCGCTTTTGCGGACAGCTCCCAAAAAAGCGAGTTGAAAAATGGAGCTCAGGGGCACTGCAATTCACAAACCTGCAGAGCTATAAATGATAACTCTCGTCCACAAATATATTGAGGGAAGGCACCGAAGAGGATCTGAAAGCAAGGCAGAATTGCAGGAAACAGATTTCAGGAGGTCGATTCGAATCGCCTTTAAAGCACATGAAAAGTGGCAAAACGTCGACAATGATGCCCTTGGCCAAAAAGGGCGTATGCGTTTTTTCCTGAATATATTCAGGAAGAAACGCATACGCCCTTTTCAGCCAACCAAGCAACCTGGAAAGGCAAATCAGCGCTACAAAGAAGTCTCGCTTCCCATCGGTCAAAAGGGCCACGCGGAAAAAAGTGTCAAAACCAGAAATGCAGAACAGGCCATGGAGAAATGGGAGCCTTGCTACGCTGATGGGCGGGATGTAAATTGCCAACAGCCACTCTGGAGAAGTGTACGGTGTGTCCTGAAACATCAAAAAAACACAGCTTAGAGCGCATAGGGCACTTCCACTCATGGGCGTATAAATTGGGAAAACTAAAAATCAGCAAGACACAGGCACCCGAAAGTTTAGGGCTGCTCTGTTGACAAGAACCTCCACTTCATAACACCTTAAATATCCCAGGAAAGAGAAAAATGGATAAAGAAGTGGTGGTCCTTATGTACAATGGAATATCACTCAGCCATGAAATCAATGTCATAAGGCTAGTAGCAGCATGATGAGTGGCTTTAGCTACGACGATTCTAAGTGAAATAAGTCACACAGAAAAAGACACTTATCATAAGCTATCACTTATAGAGGGAATGTAAAAACCGCTACACTTGAACTGAATTACAAAACAGAACAGAGTCACACGTTTACAAAACACACTATGGCTGCTTAACGGGAAAGGTGGGGTGGGGTGATGAATAAAACAAGGGTTTCAAATGAGCTCAGATACCGTTCCATAAACCCAATATGTAATAGAAAGACCTACTCCTTGCTCAGTGAACTGGACTCAACACCCCCTATTCACCGCACAAGAATATATCTGACTAGTAAGAATCTTAAAACCTATGTATTGATATCTCTCTGGAAGTGAGTCAAGTGGCTGTAAAGCCGCATAAACACAGCCGTGAAAAACAGCTAAACCCCATTATAAAAATAAATTACTTTTAAAAACCCGTGAAACAAAGACAGTGAAAGAGAGAGAATTTCTTACAAAATTCGTTCAGGGGCTGTGATGCAACCTGGATTGACCATATCTAGACCCACAGCTGGATGAGACATAAGGGTGGACACTCTCGGGGCTGAGAGGTTTGGTGAGGTTGGGGGAGCAAACGCAGAGCCTTTAAAGTAATACTGCCTGTTACCCATCCCATGGGTCCCAAGTCTCCAGGTTCAAGGGCATCTTCCTACCTCGAAAACATGCATGAGAAACCCAGAAGGTGGTACACCGTGTGATCGGGAAAGGTTTCTAAAACGCACCTCATTTCTCATCTCCTTGTGCTCGGGTTCGCCATTCCAGCCGCTTTACTAGCAATCTCCCTCCTTGGAGAATCAGCACCTTTAACCTCCCGTTCCGTACAGCTTGCAATTTGTCCTGAGGATGAACGGGAAGAGGGGGAGCCAATGAGAGACTAGCTCTAGGTGTTGGGACAGGCACAGGTCACTCTATTTTCCCATCAGGAAGAAGAATTAACCACAGGCTCAGCCTGCCGCCCGGAAGCAGAATAGGGCCTGAGGCGATCCTGCGCTTTTGCGGCCAGCTCCCAAAAAAGCGAGTTGAAAAATGGAGCTCAGGGGCACTGCAATTCACAAACCTGCAGAGTTATAAATGATAACTCTCGTCCACAAATATATTGAGGGAAGGCAACGAAGAGGATCTGAAAGCAAGGCAGAATTGCAGGAAACAGATTTCAGGAGGTCGATTCGAATCGCCTTTAAAGCACATGAAAAGCAGCAAAACGTCGACAATGATGCCCTTGGCCAAAAAGGGCGTATGCGTTTTTTCCTGAATATATTCAGGAAAAAACGCATACGCCCTTTTTGGCCAACCAAGCAACCTGGAAAGGCAAATCAGCGCTACAAAGAAGTCTCGCTTCCCATCAGTCAAAAGGGCCATGCGGAAAAAAGTGTCAAAACCAGAAATGCAGAACAGGCCATGGAGAAATGGGAGCCTTGCTACGCTGATGGGCGGGATGTAAATTGCCAACAGCCACTCTGGAGAAGTGTACGGTGTGTCCTGAAACATCGAAAAAACACAGCTTAGAGCGCATAGGGCACTTCCACTCATGGGCGTATAAATTGGGAAAACTAAAAATCAGCAAGACACAGGCACCCCAAAGTTTGGGGCTGCTCTGTTGACAAGAACCTCCACTTCGTGACACCTTAAATATCCCAGGAAAGAGAAAAATGGATAAAGAAGTGGTGGTCCTTATGTACAATGGAATATCCCTCAGCCATGAAATCAATGTCATAAGGCTAGTAGCAGCATGATGAGTGGCTTTAGCTACGACGATTCTAAGTGAAATAAGTCATACAGAAAAACACACTTATTATAAGCTATCACTTATAGAGGGAATGTAAAAACCGCTACACTTGAACTGAATTACAAAACAGAACAGAGTCACACGTTTAGAAAACACACTATGGCTGCTTAACGGGAAAGGTGGGGTGGGGTGATGCATAAAACAAGGGTTTCAAATGAGCTCAGATACCGTTCCATAAACCCAATATGTAATAGAAAGACCTACTCCTTGCTCAGTGAACTGGACTCAACACCCCCTATTCACCGTGCAAGAATATATCTGACTAGTAAGAATCTTAAAACCTATGTATTGATATCTCTCTGGAAGTGAGTCAAGTGGGTGTAAAGCGGCAGAAACACAGCCGTGAAAAGCAGCTAAACCCCATTATAAAAATAAATTACTTTTAAAAACCCGTGAAACAAAGACAGTGAAAGAGAGAGAAATTCTTACAAAATTCGTTCAGGGGCTGTGATGCAACCTGGATTGACCATATCTAGACCCACAGCTGGATGAGACATAAGGGTGGACACTCTCGGGGCTGAGAGGTTTGGTGAGGTTGGGGGAGCATACGCAGAGCCTTTAAAGTAATACTGCCTGTTACCCATCCCATGGGTCCCAAATCTGCAGGTTCAAGGGCATCTTCCTACCTCGAAAACATGCATGAGAAACCCAGAAGGTGGTACACCGTGTGATCGGGAAAGGTTTCTAAAACGCACCTCATTTCTCATCTCCTTGTGCTCGGGTTCGCCATTCCAGCCGCTTTACTAGCAATCTCCCTCCTTGGAGAATCAGCACCTTTAACCTCCCGTTCCGTACAGCTTGCAATTTGTCCTGAGGATGAACGGGAAGAGGGGGAGCCAATGAGAGACTAGCTCTAGGTGTTGGGACAGGCACAGGTCACTCTATTTTCCCATCAGGAAGAAGAATTAACCACAGGCTCAGCCTGCCGCCCGGAAGCAGAATAGGGCCTGAGGCGATCCTGCGCTTTTGCGGCCAGCTCCCAAAAAAGCGAGTTGAAAAATGGAGCTCAGGGGCACTGCAATTCACAAACCTGCAGAGCTATAAATGATAACTCTCGTCCACAAATATATTGAGGGAAGGCACCGAAGAGGATCTGAAAGCAAGGCAGAATTGCAGGAAACAGATTTCAGGAGGTCGATTCGAATCGCCTTTAAAGCACATGAAAAGTGGCAAAACGTCGACAATGATGCCCTTGGCCAAAAAGGGCGTATGCGTTTTTTCCTGAATATATTCAGGAAGAAACGCATACGCCCTTTTCAGCCAACCAAGCAACCTGGAAAGGCAAATCAGCGCTACAAAGAAGTCTCGCTTCCCATCGGTCAAAAGGGCCACGCGGAAAAAAGTGTCAAAACCAGAAATGCAGAACAGGCCATGGAGAAATGGGAGCCTTGCTACGCTGATGGGCGGGATGTAAATTGCCAACAGCCACTCTGGAGAAGTGTACGGTGTGTCCTGAAACATCAAAAAAACACAGCTTAGAGCGCATAGGGCACTTCCACTCATGGGCGTATAAATTGGGAAAACTAAAAATCAGCAAGACACAGGCACCCGAAAGTTTAGGGCTGCTCTGTTGACAAGAACCTCCACTTCATGACACCTTAAATATCCCAGGAAAGAGAAAAATGGATAAAGAAGTGGTGGTCCTTATGTACAATGGAATATCACTCAGCCATGAAATCAATGTCATAAGGCTAGTAGCAGCATGATGAGTGGCTTTAGCTACGACGATTCTAAGTGAAATAAGTCACACAGAAAAAGACACTTATCATAAGCTATCACTTATAGAGGGAATGTAAAAACCGCTACACTTGAACTGAATTACAAAACAGAACAGAGTCACACGTTTACAAAACACACTATGGCTGCTTAACGGGAAAGGTGGGGTGGGGTGATGAATAAAACAAGGGTTTCAAATGAGCTCAGATACCGTTCCATAAACCCAATATGTAATAGAAAGACCTACTCCTTGCTCAGTGAACTGGACTCAACACCCCCTATTCACCGCACAAGAATATATCTGACTAGTAAGAATCTTAAAACCTATGTATTGATATCTCTCTGGAAGTGAGTCAAGTGGGTGTAAAGCGGCAGAAACACAGCCGTGAAAAGCAGCTAAACCCCATTATAAAAATAAATTACTTTTAAAAACCCGTGAAACAAAGACAGTGAAAGAGAGAGAAATTCTTACAAAATTCGTTCAGGGGCTGTGATGCAACCTGGATTGACCATATCTAGACCCACAGCTGGAGGAGACATAAGGGTGGACACTCTCGGGGCTGAGAGGTTTGGTGAGGTTGGGGGAGCAAACGCAGACCCTTTCAAGTAATACTGCATGGTACCCATCCCATGGGTCCCAAATCTCCAGGTTCAAGGGCATCTTCCTACCTCGAAAACATGCATGAGAAACCCAGAAGGTGGTACACCGTGTGATCGGGAAAGGTTTCTAAAACGCACCTCATTTCTCATCTCCTTGTGCTCGGGTTCGCCATTCCAGCCGCTTTACTAGCAATCTCCCTCCTTGGAGAATCAGCACCTTTAACCTCCCGTTCCGTACAGCTTGCAATTTGTCCTGAGGATGAACGGGAAGAGGGGGAGCCAATGAGAGACTAGCTCTAGGTGTTGGGACAGGCACAGGTCACTCTATTTTCCCATCAGGAAGAAGAATTAACCACAGGCTCAGCCTGCCGCCCGGAAGCAGAATAGGGCCTGAGGCGATCCTGCGCTTTTGCGGCCAGCTCCCAAAAAAGCGAGTTGAAAAATGGAGCTCAGGGGCACTGCAATTCACAAACCTGCAGAGTTATAAATGATAACTCTCGTCCACAAATATATTGAGGGAAGGCAACGAAGAGGATCTGAAAGCAAGGCAGAAATGCAGGAAACAGATTTCAGGAGGTCGATTCGAATCGCCTTTAAAGCACATGAAAAGCAGCAAAACGTCGACAATGATGCCCTTGGCCAAAAAGGGCGTATGCGTTTTTTCCTGAATATATTCAGGAAAAAACGCATACGCCCTTTTTGGCCAACCAAGCAACCTGGAAAGGCAAATCAGCGCTACAAAGAAGTCTCGCTTCCCATCAGTCAAAAGGGCCATGCGGAAAAAAGTGTCAAAACCAGAAATGCAGAACAGGCCATGGAGAAATGGGAGCCTTGCTACGCTGATGGGCGGGATGTAAATTGCCAACAGCCACTCTGGAGAAGTGTACGGTGTGTCCTGAAACATCGAAAAAACACAGCTTAGAGCGCATAGGGCACTTCCACTCATGGGCGTATAAATTGGGAAAACTAAAAATCAGCAAGACACAGGCACCCCAAAGTTTGGGGCTGCTCTGTTGACAAGAACCTCCACTTCGTGACACCTTAAATATCCCAGGAAAGAGAAAAATGGATAAAGAAGTGGTGGTCCTTATGTACAATGGAATATCCCTCAGCCATGAAATCAATGTCATAAGGCTAGTAGCAGCATGATGAGTGGCTTTAGCTACGACGATTCTAAGTGAAATAAGTCACACAGAAAAAGACACTTATCATAAGCTATCACTTATAGAGGGAATGTAAAAACCGCTACACTTGAACTGAATTATAAAACAGAACAGAGTCACACGTTTAGAAAACACACTATGGCTGCTTAACGGGAAAGGTGGGGTGGGGTGATGCATAAAACAAGGGTTTCAAATGAGCTCAGATACCGTTCCATAAACCCAATATGTAATAGAAAGACCTACTCTTTGCTCAGTAAACTGGACTCAACACACCCTATTCACCGTGCAAGAATATATCTGACTAGTAAGAATCTTAAAACCTATGTATTGATATCTCTCTGGAAGTGAGTCAAGTGGGTGTAAAGCGGCAGAAACACAGCCGTGAAAAGCAGCTAAACCCCATTATAAAAATAAATTACTTTTAAAAACCCGTGAAACAAAGACAGTGAAAGAGAGAGAAATTCTTACAAAATTCGTTCAGGGGCTGTGATGCAACCTGGATTGACCATATCTAGACCCACAGCTGGAGGAGACATAAGGGTGGACACTCTCGGGGCTGAGAGGTTTGGTGAGGTTGGGGGAGCAAACGCAGAGCCTTTAAAGTAATACTGCCTGTTACCCATCCCATGGGTCCCAAATCTCCAGGTTCAAGGGCATCTTCCTACCTCGAAAACATGCATGAGAAACCCAGAAGGTGGTACACCGTGTGATCGGGAAAGGTTTCTAAAACGCACCTCATTTCTCATCTCCTTGTGCTCGGGTTCGCCATTCCAGCCGCTTTACTAGCAATCTCCCTCCTTGGAGAATCAGCACCTTTAACCTCCCGTTCCGTACAGCTTGCAATATGTCCTGAGGATGAACGGGAAGAGGGGGAGCCAATGAGAGACTAGCTCTAGGTGTTGGGACAGGCACAGGTCACTCTATTTTCCCATCAGGAAGAAGAATTAACCACAGGCTCAGCCTGCCGCCCGGAAGCAGAATACGGCCTGAGGCAATCCTGCGCTTTTGCGGACAGCTCCCAAAAAAGCGAGTTGAAAAATGGAGCTCAGGGGCACTGCAATTCACAAACCTGCAGAGTTATAAATGATAACTCTCGTCCACAAATATATTGAGGGAAGGCAACGAAGAGGATCTGAAAGCAAGGCAGAATTGCAGGAAACAGATTTCAGGAGGTCGATTCGAATCGCCTTTAAAGCACATGAAAAGCGGCAAAACGTCGACAATGATGCCCTTGGCCAAAAAGGGCGTATGCGTTTTTTCCTGAATATATTCAGGAAAAAACGCATACGCCCTTTTTGGCCAACCAAGCAACCTGGAAAGGCAAATCAGCGCTACAAAGAAGTCTCGCTTCCCATCGGTCAAAAGGGCCATGCGGAAAAAAGTGTCAAAACCAGAAATGCAGGACAGGCCATGGAGAAATGGGAGCCTTGCTACGCTGATGGGCGGGATGTAAATTGCCAACAGCCACTCTGGAGAAGTGTACGGTGTTTCCTGAAACATCGAAAAAACACAGCTTAGAGCGCATAGGGCACTTCCACTCATGGGCGTATAAATTGGGAAAACTAAAAATCAGCAAGACACAGGCACCCCAAAGTTTGGGGCTGCTCTGTTGACAAGAACCTCCACTTCGTGACACCTTAAATATCCCAGGAAAGAGAAAAATGGATAAAGAAGTGGTGGTCCTTATGTACAATGGAATATCCCTCAGCCATGAAATCAATGTCATAAGGCTAGTAGCAGCATGATGAGTGGCTTTAGCTACGACGATTCTAAGTGAAATAAGTCATACAGAAAAACACACTTATTATAAGCTATCACTTATAGAGGGAATGTAAAAACCGCTACACTTGAACTGAATTACAAAACAGAACAGAGTCACACGTTTAGAAAACACACTATGGCTGCTTAACGGGAAAGGTGGGGTGGGGTGATGCATAAAACAAGGGTTTCAAATGAGCTCAGATACCGTTCCATAAACCCCATATGTAATAGAAAGACCTACTCCTTGCTCAGTGAACTGGACTCAACACCCCCTATTCACCGCACAAGAATATATCTGACTAGTAAGAATCTTAAAACCTATGTATTGATATCTCTCTGGAAGTGAGTCAAGTGGCTGTAAAGCGGCAGAAACACAGCCGTGAAAAGCAGCTAAACCCCATTATAAAAATAAATTCCTTTTAAAAACCCGTGAAACAAAGACAGTGAAAGAGAGAGAAATTCTTACAAAATTCGTTCAGGGGCTGTGATGCAACCTGGATTGACCATATCTAGACCCACAGCTGGAGGAGACATAAGGGTGGACACTCTCGGGGCTGAGAGGTTTGGTGAGGTTGGGGGAGCAAACGCAGAGCCTTTAAAGTAATACTGCCTGTTACCCATCCCATGGGTCCCAAATCTCCAGGTTCAAGGGCATCTTCCTACCTCGAAAACATGCATGAGAAACCCAGAAGGTGGTACACCGTGTGATCGGGAAAGGTTTCTAAAACGCACCTCATTTCTCATCTCCTTGTGCTCGGGTTCGCCATTCCAGCCGCTTTACTAGCAATCTCCCTCCTTGGAGAATCAGCACCTTTAACCTCCCGTTCCGTACAGCTTGCAATATGTCCTGAGGATGAACGGGAAGAGGGGGAGCCAATGAGAGACTAGCTCTAGGTGTTGGGACAGGCACAGGTCACTCTATTTTCCCATCAGGAAGAAGAATTAACCACAGGCTCAGCCTGCCGCCCGGAAGCAGAATAGGGCCTGAGGCGATCCTGCGCTTTTGCGGCCAGCTCCCAAAAAAGCGAGTTGAATAATGGAGCTCAGGGGCACTGCAATTCACAAACCTGCAGAGTTATAAATGATAACTCTCGTCCACAAATATATTGAGGGAAGGCAACGAAGAGGATCTGAAAGCAAGGCAGAATTGCAGGAAACAGATTTCAGGAGGTCGATTCGAATCGCCTTTAAAGCACATGAAAAGCAGCAAAACGTCGACAATGATGCCCTTGGCCAAAAAGGGCGTATGCGTTTTTTCCTGAATATATTCAGGAAGAAACGCATACGCCCTTTTCGGCCAACCAAGCAACCTGGAAAGGCAAATCAGCGCTACAAAGAAGTCTCGCTTCCCATCGGTCAAAAGGGCCACGCGGAAAAAAGTGTCAAAACCAGAAATGCAGAACAGGCCATGGAGAAATGGGAGCCTTGCTACGCTGATGGGCGGGATGTAAATTGCCAACAGCCACTCTGGAGAAGTGTACGGTGTGTCCTGAAACATCAAAAAAACACAGCTTAGAGCGCATAGGGCACTTCCACTCATGGGCGTATAAATTGGGAAAACTAAAAATCAGCAAGACACAGGCACCCGAAAGTTTAGGGCTGCTCTGTTGACAAGAACCTCCACTTCATGACACCTTAAATATCCCAGGAAAGAGAAAAATGGATAAAGAAGTGGTGGTCCTTATGTACAATGGAATATCACTCAGCCATGAAATCAATGTCATAAGGCTAGTAGCAGCATGATGAGTGGCTTTAGCTACGACGATTCTAAGTGAAATAAGTCACACAGAAAAAGACACTTATCATAAGCTATCACTTATAGAGGGAATGTAAAAACCACTACACTTGAACTGAATTACAAAACAGAACAGAGTCACACGTTTAGAAAACACACTATGGCTGCTTAACGGGAAAGGTGGGGTGGGGTGATGAATAAAACAAGGGTTTCAAATGAGCTCAGATACCGTTCCATAAACCCAATATGTAATAGAAAGACCTACTCCTTGCTCAGTGAACTGGACTCAACACCCCCTATTCACCGCACAAGAATATATCTGACTAGTAAGAATCTTAAAACCTATGTATTGATATCTCTCTGGAAGTGAGTCAAGTGGGTGTAAAGCGGCAGAAACACAGCCGTGAAAAGCAGCTAAACCCCATTATAAAAATAAATTACTTTTAAAAACCCGTGAAACAAAGACAGTGAAAGAGAGAGAAATTCTTACAAAATTCGTTCAGGGGCTGTGATGCAACCTGGATTGACCATATCTAGACCCACAGCTGGAGGAGACATAAGGGTGGACACTCTCGGGGCTGAGAGGTTTGGTGAGTTTGGGGGAGCAAACGCAGACCCTTTCAAGTAATACTGCGTGGTACCCATCCCATGGGTCCCAAATCTCCAGGTTCAAGGGCATCTTCCTACCTCGAAAACATGCATGAGAAACCCAGAAGGTGGTACACTGTGTGATCGGGAAAGGTTTCTAAAACGCACCTCATTTCTCATCTCCTTGTGCTCGGGTTCGCCATTCCAGCCGCTTTACTAGCAATCTCCCTCCTTGGAGAATCAGCACCTTTAACCTCCCGTTCCGTACAGCTTGCAATATGTCCTGAGGATGAACGGGAAGAGGGGGAGCCAATGAGAGACTAGCTCTAGGTGTTGGGACAGGCACAGGTCACTCTATTTTCCCATCAGGAAGAAGAATTAACCACAGGCTCAGCCTGCCGCCCGGAAGCAAAATAGGGCCTGAGGCAATCCTGCGCTTTTGTGGCCAGCTCCCAAAAAAGCGAGTTGAAAAATGGAGCTCAGGGGCACTGCAATTCACAAACCTGCAGAGTTATAAATGATAACTCTCGTCCACAAATATATTGAGGGAAGGCAACGAAGAGGATCTGAAAGCAAGGCAGAATTGCAGGAAACAGATTTCAGGAGGTCGATTCGAATCGCCTTTAAAGCACATGAAAAGCGGCAAAACGTCGACAATGATGCCCTTGGCCAAAAAGGGCGTATGCGTTTTTTCCTGAATATATTCAGGAAAAAACGCATACGCCCTTTTTGGCCAACCAAGCAACCTGGAAAGGCAAATCAGCGCTACAAAGAAGTCTCGCTTCCCATCGGTCAAAAGGGCCATGCGGAAAAAAGTGTCAAAACCAGAAATGCAGGACAGGCCATGGAGAAATGGGAGCCTTGCTACGCTGATGGGCGGGATGTAAATTGCCAACAGCCACTCTGGAGAAGTGTACGGTGTTTCCTGAAACATCGAAAAAACACAGCTTAGAGCGCATAGGGCACTTCCACTCATGGGCGTATAAATTGGGAAAACTAAAAATCAGCAAGACACAGGCACCCCAAAGTTTGGGGCTGCTCTGTTGACAAGAACCTCCACTTCGTGACACCTTAAATATCCCAGGAAAGAGAAAAATGGATAAAGAAGTGGTGGTCCTTATGTACAATGGAATATCCCTCAGCCATGAAATCAATGTCATAAGGCTAGTAGCAGCATGATGAGTGGCTTTAGCTACGACGATTCTAAGTGAAATAAGTCATACAGAAAAACACACTTATTATAAGCTATCACTTATAGAGGGAATGTAAAAACCGCTACACTTGAACTGAATTACAAAACAGAACAGAGTCACACGTTTAGAAAACACACTATGGCTGCTTAACGGGAAAGGTGGGGTGGGGTGATGCATAAAACAAGGGTTTCAAATGAGCTCAGATACCGTTCCATAAACCCCATATGTAATAGAAAGACCTACTCCTTGCTCAGTGAACTGGACTCAACACCCCCTATTCACCGCACAAGAATATATCTGACTAGTAAGAATCTTAAAACCTATGTATTGATATCTCTCTGGAAGTGAGTCAAGTGGCTGTAAAGCGGCAGAAACACAGCCGTGAAAAGCAGCTAAACCCCATTATAAAAATAAATTCCTTTTAAAAACCCGTGAAACAAAGACAGTGAAAGAGAGAGAAATTCTTACAAAATTCGTTCAGGGGCTGTGATGCAACCTGGATTGACCATATCTAGACCCACAGCTGGAGGAGACATAAGGGTGGACACTCTCGTGGCTGAGAGGTTTGGTGAGGTTGGGGGAGCAAACGCAGAGCCTTTAAAGTAATACTGCCTGTTACCCATCCCATGGGTCCCAAATCTGCAGGTTCAAGGGCATCTTCCTACCTCGAAAACATGCATGAGAAACCCAGAAGGTGGTACACCGTGTGATCGGGAAAGGTTTCTAAAACGCACCTCATTTCTCATCTCCTTGTGCTCGGGTTCGCCATTCCAGCCGCTTTACTAGCAATCTCCCTCCTTGGAGAATCAGCACCTTTAACCTCCCGTTCCGTACAGCTTGCAATTTGTCCTGAGGATGAACGGGAAGAGGGGGAGCCAATGAGAGACTAGCTCTAGGTGTTGGGACAGGCACAGGTCACTCTATTTTCCCATCAGGAAGAAGAATTAACCACAGGCTCAGCCTGCCGCCCGGAAGCAGAATAGGGCCTGAGGCGATCCTGCGCTTTTGCGGCCAGCTCCCAAAAAAGCGAGTTGAAAAATGGAGCTCAGGGGCACTGCAATTCACAAACCTGCAGAGTTATAAATGATAACTCTCGTCCACAAATATATTGAGGGAAGGCAACGAAGAGGATCTGAAAGCAAGGCAGAATTGCAGGAAACAGATTTCAGGAGGTCGATTCGAATCGCCTTTAAAGCACATGAAAAGTGGCAAAACGTCGACAATGATGCCCTTGGCCAAAAAGGGCGTATGCGTTTTTTCCTGAATATATTCAGGAAGAAACGCATACGCCCTTTTCGGCCAACCAAGCAACCTGGAAAGGCAAATCAGCGCTACAAAGAAGTCTCGCTTCCCATCGGTCAAAAGGGCCACGCGGAAAAAAGTGTCAAAACCAGAAATGCAGAACAGGCCATGGAGAAATGGGAGCCTTGCTACGCTGATGGGCGGGATGTAAATTGCCAACAGCCACTCTGGAGAAGTGTACGGTGTGTCCTGAAACATCAAAAAAACACAGCTTAGAGCGCATAGGGCACTTCCACTCATGGGCGTATAAATTGGGAAAACTAAAAATCAGCAAGACACAGGCACCCGAAAGTTTAGGGCTGCTCTGTTGACAAGAACCTCCACTTCATGACACCTTAAATATCCCAGGAAAGAGAAAAATGGATAAAGAAGTGGTGGTCCTTATGTACAATGGAATATCACTCAGCCATGAAATCAATGTCATAAGGCTAGTAGCAGCATGATGAGTGGCTTTAGCTACGACGATTCTAAGTGAAATAAGTCACACAGAAAAAGACACTTATCATAAGCTATCACTTATAGAGGGAATGTAAAAACCACTACACTTGAACTGAATTACAAAACAGAACAGAGTCACACGTTTAGAAAACACACTATGGCTGCTTAACGGGAAAGGTGGGGTGGGGTGATGAATAAAACAAGGGTTTCAAATGAGCTCAGATACCGTTCCATAAACCCAATATGTAATAGAAAGACCTACTCCTTGCTCAGTGAACTGGACTCAACACCCCCTATTCACCGCGCAAGAATATATCTGACTAGTAAGAATCTTAAAACCTATGTATTGATATCTCTCTGGAAGTGAGTCAAGTGGGTGTAAAGCGGCAGAAACACAGCCGTGAAAAGCAGCTAAACCCCATTATAAAAATAAATTACTTTTAAAAACCCGTGAAACAAAGACAGTGAAAGAGAGAGAAATTCTTACAAAATTCGTTCAGGGGCTGTGATGCAACCTGGATTGACCATATCTAGACCCACAGCTGGAGGAGACATAAGGGTGGACACTCTCGGGGCTGAGAGGTTTGGTGAGTTTGGGGGAGCAAACGCAGACCCTTTCAAGTAATACTGCGTGGTACCCATCCCATGGGTCCCAAATCTCCAGGTTCAAGGGCATCTTCCTACCTCGAAAACATGCATGAGAAACCCAGAAGGTGGTACACTGTGTGATCGGGAAAGGTTTCTAAAACGCACCTCATTTCTCATCTCCTTGTGCTCGGGTTCGCCATTCCAGCCGCTTTACTAGCAATCTCCCTCCTTGGAGAATCAGCACCTTTAACCTCCCGTTCCGTACAGCTTGCAATTTGTCCTGAGGATGAATGGGAAGAGGGGGAGCCAATGAGAGACTAGCTCTAGGTGTTGGGACAGGCACAGGTCACTCTATTTTCCCATCAGGAAGAAGAATTAACCACAGGCCTAGCCTGCCCCCCGGAAGCAGAATAGGGCCTGAGGTGAACCTGCGCTTTTGCGGCCAGCTCCCAAAAAAGCGAGTTGAAAAATGGAGCTCAGGGGCACTGCAATTCACAAACCTGCAGAGTTATAAATGATAACTCTCGTCCACAAATATATTGAGGGAAGGCAACGAAGAGGATCTGAAAGCAAGGCAGAATTGCAGGAAACAGATTTCAGGAGGTCGATTGGAATCGCCTTTAAAGCACATGAAAAGCAGCAAAACCTCGACAATGATGCCCTTGGCCAAAAAGGGCGTATGCGTTTTTTCCTGAATATATTCAGGAAAAAACGCATACGCCCTTTTTGGCCAACCAAGCAACCTGGAAAGGCAAATCAGCGCTACAAAGAAGTCTCGCTTCCCATCGGTCAAAAGGGCCATGCGGAAAAAAGTGTCAAAACCAGAAATGCAGGACAGGCCATGGAGAAATGGGAGCCTTGCTACGCTGATGGGCGGGATGTAAATTGCCAACAGCCACTCTGGAGAAGTGTACGGTGTTTCCTGAAACATCGAAAAAACACAGCTTAGAGCGCATAGGGCACTTCCACTCATGGGCGTATAAATTGGGAAAACTAAAAATCAGCAAGACACAGGCACCCCAAAGTTTGGGGCTGCTCTGTTGACAAGAACCTCCACTTCGTGACACCTTAAATATCCCAGGAAAGAGAAAAATGGATAAAGAAGTGGTGGTCCTTATGTACAATGGAATATCCCTCAGCCATGAAATCAATGTCATAAGGCTAGTAGCAGCATGATGAGTGGCTTTAGCTACGACGATTCTAAGTGAAATAAGTCATACAGAAAAACACACTTATTATAAGCTATCACTTATAGAGGGAATGTAAAAACCGCTACACTTGAACTGAATTACAAAACAGAACAGAGTCACACGTTTAGAAAACACACTATGGCTGCTTAACGGGAAAGGTGGGGTGGGGTGATGCATAAAACAAGGGTTTCAAATGAGCTCAGATACCGTTCCATAAACCCCATATGTAATAGAAAGACCTACTCCTTGCTCAGTGAACTGGACTCAACACCCCCTATTCACCGCACAAGAATATATCTGACTAGTAAGAATCTTAAAACCTATGTATTGATATCTCTCTGGAAGTGAGTCAAGTGGCTGTAAAGCGGCAGAAACACAGCCGTGAAAAGCAGCTAAACCCCATTATAAAAATAAATTCCTTTTAAAAACCCGTGAAACAAAGACAGTGAAAGAGAGAGAAATTCTTACAAAATTCGTTCAGGGGCTGTGATGCAACCTGGATTGACCATATCTAGACCCACAGCTGGAGGAGACATAAGGGTGGACACTCTCGTGGCTGAGAGGTTTGGTGAGGTTGGGGGAGCAAACGCAGAGCCTTTAAAGTAATACTGCCTGTTACCCATCCCATGGGTCCCAAATCTGCAGGTTCAAGGGCATCTTCCTACCTCGAAAACATGCATGAGAAACCCAGAAGGTGGTACACCGTGTGATCGGGAAAGGTTTCTAAAACGCACCTCATTTCTCATCTCCTTGTGCTCGGGTTCGCCATTCCAGCCGCTTTACTAGCAATCTCCCTCCTTGGAGAATCAGCACCTTTAACCTCCCGTTCCGTACAGCTTGCAATTTGTCCTGAGGATGAACGGGAAGAGGGGGAGCCAATGAGAGACTAGCTCTAGGTGTTGGGACAGGCACAGGTCACTCTATTTTCCCATCAGGAAGAAGAATTAACCACAGGCTCAGCCTGCCGCCCGGAAGCAGAATAGGGCCTGAGGTGAACCTGCGCTTTTGCGGCCAGCTCCCAAAAAAGCGAGTTGAAAAATGGAGCTCAGGGGCACTGCAATTCACAAACCTGCAGAGTTATAAATGATAACTCTCGTCCACAAATGTATTGAGGGAAGGCAACGAAGAGGATCTGAAAGCAAGGCAGAATTGCAGGAAACAGATTTCAGGAGGTCGATTCGAATCGCCTTTAAAGCACATGAAAAGCAGCAAAACGTCGACAATGATGCCCTTGGCCAAAAAGGGCGTATGCGTTTTTTCCTGAATATATTCAGGAAAAAACGCATACGCCCTTTTTGGCCAACCAAGCAACCTGGAAAGGCAAATCAGCGCTACAAAGAAGTCTCGCTTCCCATCGGTCAAAAGGGCCACGCGGAAAAAAGTGTCAAAACCAGAAATGCAGAACAGGCCATGGAGAAATGGGAGCCTTGCTACGCTGATGGGCGGGATGTAAATTGCCAACAGCCACTCTGGAGAAGTGTACGGTGTGTCCTGAAACATCAAAAAAACACAGCTTAGAGCGCATAGGGCACTTCCACTCATGGGCGTATAAATTGGGAAAACTAAAAATCAGCAAGACACAGGCACCCGAAAGTTTAGGGCTGCTCTGTTGACAAGAACCTCCACTTCATGACACCTTAAATATCCCAGGAAAGAGAAAAATGGATAAAGAAGTGGTGGTCCTTATGTACAATGGAATATCACTCAGCCATGAAATCAATGTCATAAGGCTAGTAGCAGCATGATGAGTGGCTTTAGCTACGACGATTCTAAGTGAAATAAGTCACACAGAAAAAGACACTTATCATAAGCTATCACTTATAGAGGGAATGTAAAAACCACTACACTTGAACTGAATTACAAAACAGAACAGAGTCACACGTTTAGAAAACACACTATGGCTGCTTAACGGGAAAGGTGGGGTGGGGTGATGAATAAAACAAGGGTTTCAAATGAGCTCAGATACCGTTCCATAAACCCAATATGTAATAGAAAGACCTACTCCTTGCTCAGTGAACTGGACTCAACACCCCCTATTCACCGCGCAAGAATATATCTGACTAGTAAGAATCTTAAAACCTATGTATTGATATCTCTCTGGAAGTGAGTCAAGTGGGTGTAAAGCGGCAGAAACACAGCCGTGAAAAGCAGCTAAACCCCATTATAAAAATAAATTACTTTTAAAAACCCGTGAAACAAAGACAGTGAAAGAGAGAGAAATTCTTACAAAATTCGTTCAGGGGCTGTGATGCAACCTGGATTGACCATATCTAGACCCACAGCTGGAGGAGACATAAGGGTGGACACTCTCGTGGCTGAGAGGTTTGGTGAGTTTGGGGGAGCAAACGCAGACCCTTTCAAGTAATACTGCGTGGTACCCATCCCATGGGTCCCAAATCTCCAGGTTCAAGGGCATCTTCCTACCTCGAAAACATGCATGAGAAACCCAGAAGGTGGTACACTGTGTGATCGGGAAAGGTTTCTAAAACGCACCTCATTTCTCATCTCCTTGTGCTCGGGTTCGCCATTCCAGCCGCTTTACTAGCAATCTCCCTCCTTGGAGAATCAGCACCTTTAACCTCCCGTTCCGTACAGCTTGCAATATGTCCTGAGGATGAACGGGAAGAGGGGGAGCCAATGAGAGACTAGCTCTAGGTGTTGGGACAGGCACAGGTCACTCTATTTTCCCATCATGAAGAAGAATTAACCACAGGCTCAGCCTGCCGCCCGGAAGCAAAATAGGGCCTGAGGCAATCCTGCGCTTTTGTGGCCAGCTCCCAAAAAAGCGAGTTGAAAAATGGAGCTCAGGGGCACTGCAATTCACAAACCTGCAGAGTTATAAATGATAACTCTCGTCCACAAATATATTGAGGGAAGGCAACGAAGAGGATCTGAAAGCAAGGCAGAATTGCAGGAAACAGATTTCAGGAGGTCGATTCGAATCGCCTTTAAAGCACATGAAAAGCGGCAAAACGTCGACAATGATGCCCTTGGCCAAAAAGGGCGTATGCGTTTTTTCCTGAATATATTCAGGAAAAAACGCATACGCCCTTTTTGGCCAACCAAGCAACCTGGAAAGGCAAATCAGCGCTACAAAGAAGTCTCGCTTCCCATCGGTCAAAAGGGCCATGCGGAAAAAAGTGTCAAAACCAGAAATGCAGGACAGGCCATGGAGAAATGGGAGCCTTGCTACGCTGATGGGCGGGATGTAAATTGCCAACAGCCACTCTGGAGAAGTGTACGGTGTTTCCTGAAACATCGAAAAAACACAGCTTAGAGCGCATAGGGCACTTCCACTCATGGGCGTATAAATTGGGAAAACTAAAAATCAGCAAGACACAGGCACCCCAAAGTTTGGGGCTGCTCTGTTGACAAGAACCTCCACTTCGTGACACCTTAAATATCCCAGGAAAGAGAAAAATGGATAAAGAAGTGGTGGTCCTTATGTACAATGGAATATCCCTCAGCCATGAAATCAATGTCATAAGGCTAGTAGCAGCATGATGAGTGGCTTTAGCTACGACGATTCTAAGTGAAATAAGTCATACAGAAAAACACACTTATTATAAGCTATCACTTATAGAGGGAATGTAAAAACCGCTACACTTGAACTGAATTACAAAACAGAACAGAGTCACACGTTTAGAAAACACACTATGGCTGCTTAACGGGAAAGGTGGGGTGGGGTGATGCATAAAACAAGGGTTTCAAATGAGCTCAGATACCGTTCCATAAACCCCATATGTAATAGAAAGACCTACTCCTTGCTCAGTGAACTGGACTCAACACCCCCTATTCACCGCACAAGAATATATCTGACTAGTAAGAATCTTAAAACCTATGTATTGATATCTCTCTGGAAGTGAGTCAAGTGGCTGTAAAGCGGCAGAAACACAGCCGTGAAAAGCAGCTAAACCCCATTATAAAAATAAATTCCTTTTAAAAACCCGTGAAACAAAGACAGTGAAAGAGAGAGAAATTCTTACAAAATTCGTTCAGGGGCTGTGATGCAACCTGGATTGACCATATCTAGACCCACAGCTGGAGGAGACATAAGGGTGGACACTCTCGTGGCTGAGAGGTTTGGTGAGGTTGGGGGAGCAAACGCAGAGCCTTTAAAGTAATACTGCCTGTTACCCATCCCATGGGTCCCAAATCTGCAGGTTCAAGGGCATCTTCCTACCTCGAAAACATGCATGAGAAACCCAGAAGGTGGTACACCGTGTGATCGGGAAAGGTTTCTAAAACGCACCTCATTTCTCATCTCCTTGTGCTCGGGTTCGCCATTCCAGCCGCTTTACTAGCAATCTCCCTCCTTGGAGAATCAGCACCTTTAACCTCCCGTTCCGTACAGCTTGCAATTTGTCCTGAGGATGAACGGGAAGAGGGGGAGCCAATGAGAGACTAGCTCTAGGTGTTGGGACAGGCACAGGTCACTCTATTTTCCCATCAGGAAGAAGAATTAACCACAGGCTCAGCCTGCCGCCCGGAAGCAGAATAGGGCCTGAGGCGATCCTGCGCTTTTGCGGCCAGCTCCCAAAAAAGCGAGTTGAAAAATGGAGCTCAGGGGCACTGCAATTCACAAACCTGCAGAGTTATAAATGATAACTCTCGTCCACAAATATATTGAGGGAAGGCAACGAAGAGGATCTGAAAGCAAGGCAGAATTGCAGGAAACAGATTTCAGGAGGTCGATTCGAATCGCCTTTAAAGCACATGAAAAGTGGCAAAACGTCGACAATGATGCCCTTGGCCAAAAAGGGCGTATGCGTTTTTTCCTGAATATATTCAGGAAGAAACGCATACGCCCTTTTCGGCCAACCAAGCAACCTGGAAAGGCAAATCAGCGCTACAAAGAAGTCTCGCTTCCCATCGGTCAAAAGGGCCACGCGGAAAAAAGTGTCAAAACCAGAAATGCAGAACAGGCCATGGAGAAATGGGAGCCTTGCTACGCTGATGGGCGGGATGTAAATTGCCAACAGCCACTCTGGAGAAGTGTACGGTGTGTCCTGAAACATCAAAAAAACACAGCTTAGAGCGCATAGGGCACTTCCACTCATGGGCGTATAAATTGGGAAAACTAAAAATCAGCAAGACACAGGCACCCGAAAGTTTAGGGCTGCTCTGTTGACAAGAACCTCCACTTCATGACACCTTAAATATCCCAGGAAAGAGAAAAATGGATAAAGAAGTGGTGGTCCTTATGTACAATGGAATATCACTCAGCCATGAAATCAATGTCATAAGGCTAGTAGCAGCATGATGAGTGGCTTTAGCTACGACGATTCTAAGTGAAATAAGTCACACAGAAAAAGACACTTATCATAAGCTATCACTTATAGAGGGAATGTAAAAACCACTACACTTGAACTGAATTACAAAACAGAACAGAGTCACACGTTTAGAAAACACACTATGGCTGCTTAACGGGAAAGGTGGGGTGGGGTGATGAATAAAACAAGGGTTTCAAATGAGCTCAGATACCGTTCCATAAACCCAATATGTAATAGAAAGACCTACTCCTTGCTCAGTGAACTGGACTCAACACCCCCTATTCACCGCGCAAGAATATATCTGACTAGTAAGAATCTTAAAACCTATGTATTGATATCTCTCTGGAAGTGAGTCAAGTGGGTGTAAAGCGGCAGAAACACAGCCGTGAAAAGCAGCTAAACCCCATTATAAAAATAAATTACTTTTAAAAACCCGTGAAACAAAGACAGTGAAAGAGAGAGAAATTCTTACAAAATTCGTTCAGGGGCTGTGATGCAACCTGGATTGACCATATCTAGACCCACAGCTGGAGGAGACATAAGGGTGGACACTCTCGGGGCTGAGAGGTTTGGTGAGTTTGGGGGAGCAAACGCAGACCCTTTCAAGTAATACTGCGTGGTACCCATCCCATGGGTCCCAAATCTCCAGGTTCAAGGGCATCTTCCTACCTCGAAAACATGCATGAGAAACCCAGAAGGTGGTACACTGTGTGATCGGGAAAGGTTTCTAAAACGCACCTCATTTCTCATCTCCTTGTGCTCGGGTTCGCCATTCCAGCCGCTTTACTAGCAATCTCCCTCCTTGGAGAATCAGCACCTTTAACCTCCCGTTCCGTACAGCTTGCAATTTGTCCTGAGGATGAATGGGAAGAGGGGGAGCCAATGAGAGACTAGCTCTAGGTGTTGGGACAGGCACAGGTCACTCTATTTTCCCATCAGGAAGAAGAATTAACCACAGGCCTAGCCTGCCGCCCGGAAGCAGAATAGGGCCTGAGGTGAACCTGCGCTTTTGCGGCCAGCTCCCAAAAAAGCGAGTTGAAAAATGGAGCTCAGGGGCACTGCAATTCACAAACCTGCAGAGTTATAAATGATAACTCTCGTCCACAAATATATTGAGGGAAGGCAACGAAGAGGATCTGAAAGCAAGGCAGAATTGCAGGAAACAGATTTCAGGAGGTCGATTGGAATCGCCTTTAAAGCACATGAAAAGCAGCAAAACCTCGACAATGATGCCCTTGGCCAAAAAGGGCGTATGCGTTTTTTCCTGAATATATTCAGGAAAAAACGCATACGCCCTTTTTGGCCAACCAAGCAACCTGGAAAGGCAAATCAGCGCTACAAAGAAGTCTCGCTTCCCATCGGTCAAAAGGGCCATGCGGAAAAAAGTGTCAAAACCAGAAATGCAGGACAGGCCATGGAGAAATGGGAGCCTTGCTACGCTGATGGGCGGGATGTAAATTGCCAACAGCCACTCTGGAGAAGTGTACGGTGTTTCCTGAAACATCGAAAAAACACAGCTTAGAGCGCATAGGGCACTTCCACTCATGGGCGTATAAATTGGGAAAACTAAAAATCAGCAAGACACAGGCACCCCAAAGTTTGGGGCTGCTCTGTTGACAAGAACCTCCACTTCGTGACACCTTAAATATCCCAGGAAAGAGAAAAATGGATAAAGAAGTGGTGGTCCTTATGTACAATGGAATATCCCTCAGCCATGAAATCAATGTCATAAGGCTAGTAGCAGCATGATGAGTGGCTTTAGCTACGACGATTCTAAGTGAAATAAGTCATACAGAAAAACACACTTATTATAAGCTATCACTTATAGAGGGAATGTAAAAACCGCTACACTTGAACTGAATTACAAAACAGAACAGAGTCACACGTTTAGAAAACACACTATGGCTGCTTAACGGGAAAGGTGGGGTGGGGTGATGCATAAAACAAGGGTTTCAAATGAGCTCAGATACCGTTCCATAAACCCCATATGTAATAGAAAGACCTACTCCTTGCTCAGTGAACTGGACTCAACACCCCCTATTCACCGCGCAAGAATATATCTGACTAGTAAGAATCTTAAAACCTATGTATTGATATCTCTCTGGAAGTGAGTCAAGTGGCTGTAAAGCGGCAGAAACACAGCCGTGAAAAGCAGCTAAACCCCATTATAAAAATAAATTACTTTTAAAAACCCGTGAAACAAAGACAGTGAAAGAGAGAGAAATTCTTACAAAATTCGTTCAGGGGCTGTGATGCAACCTGGATTGACCATATCTAGACCCACAGCTGGAGGAGACATAAGGGTGGACACTCTCGGGGCTGAGAGGTTTGGTGAGTTTGGGGGAGCAAACGCAGACCCTTTCAAGTAATACTGCGTGGTACCCATCCCATGGGTCCCAAATCTCCAGGTTCAAGGGCATCTTCCTACCTCGAAAACATGCATGAGAAACCCAGAAGGTGGTACACTGTGTGATCGGGAAAGGTTTCTAAAACGCACCTCATTTCTCATCTCCTTGTGCTCGGGTTCGCCATTCCAGCCGCTTTACTAGCAATCTCCCTCCTTGGAGAATCAGCACCTTTAACCTCCCGTTCCGTACAGCTTGCAATTTGTCCTGAGGATGAACGGGAAGAGGGGGAGCCAATGAGAGACTAGCTCTAGGTGTTGGGACAGGCACAGGTCACTCTATTTTCCCATCAGGAAGAAGAATTAACCACAGGCTCAGCCTGCCGCCCGGAAGCAGAATAGGGCCTGAGGTGAACCTGCGCTTTTGCGGCCAGCTCCCAAAAAAGCGAGTTGAAAAATGGAGCTCAGGGGCACTGCAATTCACAAACCTGCAGAGTTATAAATGATAACTCTCGTCCACAAATATATTGAGGGAAGGCAACGAAGAGGATCTGAAAGCAAGGCAGAATTGCAGGAAACAGATTTCAGGAGGTCGATTGGAATCGCCTTTAAAGCACATGAAAAGCAGCAAAACGTCGACAATGATGCCCTTGGCCAAAAAGGGCGTATGCGTTTTTTCCTGAATATATTCAGGAAAAAACGCATACGCCCTTTTCGGCCAACCAAGCAACCTGGAAAGGCAAATCAGCGCTACAAAGAAGTCTCGCTTCCCATCGGTCAAAAGGGCCATGCGGAAAAAAGTGTCAAAACCAGAAATGCAGAACAGGCCATGGAGAAATGGGAGCCTTGCTACGCTGATGGGCGGGATGTAAATTGCCAACAGCCACTCTGGAGAAGTGTACGGTGTGTCCTGAAACATCGAAAAAACACAGCTTAGAGCGCATAGGGCACTTCCACTCATGGGCGTATAAATTGGGAAAACTAAAAATCAGCAAGACACAGGCAGCCCAAAGTTTGGGGCTGCTCTGTTGACAAGAACCTCCACTTCGTGACACCTTAAATATCCCAGGAAAGAGAAAAATGGATAAAGAAGTGGTGGTCCTTATGTACAATGGAATATCCCTCAGCCATGAAATCAATGTCATAAGGCTAGTAGCAGCATGATGAGTGGCTTTAGCTACGACCATTCTAAGTGAAATAAGTCATACAGAAAAACACACTTATTATAAGCTATCACTTATAGAGGGAATGTAAAAACCGCTACACTTGAACTGAATTACAAAACAGAACAGAGTCACACGTTTAGAAAACACACTATGGCTGCTTAACGGGAAAGGTGGGGTGGGGTGATGCATAAAACAAGGGTTTCAAATGAGCTCAGATACCGTTCCATAAACCCCATATGTAATAGAAAGACCTACTCCTTGCTCAGTGAACTGGACTCAACACCCCCTATTCACCGCGCAAGAATATATCTGACTAGTAAGAATCTTAAAACCTATGTATTGATATCTCTCTGGAAGTGAGTCAAGTGGCTGTAAAGCGGCAGAAACACAGCCGTGAAAAGCAGCTAAACCCCATTATAAAAATAAATTACTTTTAAAAACCCGTGAAACAAAGACAGTGAAAGAGAGAGAAATTCTTACAAAATTCGTTCAGGGGCTGTGATGCAACCTGGATTGACCATATCTAGACCCACAGCTGGAGGAGACATAAGGGTGGACACTCTCGGGGCTGAGAGGTTTGGTGAGTTTGGGGGAGCAAACGCAGACCCTTTCAAGTAATACTGCGTGGTACCCATCCCATGGGTCCCAAATCTCCAGGTTCAAGGGCATCTTCCTACCTCGAAAA
This sequence comes from Balaenoptera ricei, assembly GCF_028023285.1. NCBI lineage: Eukaryota > Metazoa > Chordata > Mammalia > Artiodactyla > Balaenopteridae > Balaenoptera > Balaenoptera ricei. Next base: position 41,733,131 of record NC_082642.1, on the reverse strand, counting down.
CATGCATGAGAAACCCAGAAGGTGGTACACTGTGTGATCGGGAAAGGTTTCTAAAACGCACCTCATTTCTCATCTCCTTGTGCTCGGGTTCGCCATTCCAGCCGCTTTACTAGCAATCTCCCTCCTTGGAGAATCAGCACCTTTAACCTCCCGTTCCGTACAGCTTGCAATTTGTCCTGAGGATGAACGGGAAGAGGGGGAGCCAATGAGAGACTAGCTCTAGGTGTTGGGACAGGCACAGGTCACTCTATTTTCCCATCAGGAAGAAGAATTAACCACAGGCTCAGCCTGCCGCCCGGAAGCAGAATAGGGCCTGAGGTGAACCTGCGCTTTTGCGGCCAGCTCCCAAAAAAGCGAGTTGAAAAATGGAGCTCAGGGGCACTGCAATTCACAAACCTGCAGAGTTATAAATGATAACTCTCGTCCACAAATATATTGAGGGAAGGCAACGAAGAGGATCTGAAAGCAAGGCAGAATTGCAGGAAACAGATTTCAGGAGGTCGATTGGAATCGCCTTTAAAGCACATGAAAAGCAGCAAAACGTCGACAATGATGCCCTTGGCCAAAAAGGGCGTATGCGTTTTTTCCTGAATATATTCAGGAAAAAACGCATACGCCCTTTTCGGCCAACCAAGCAACCTGGAAAGGCAAATCAGCGCTACAAAGAAGTCTCGCTTCCCATCGGTCAAAAGGGCCATGCGGAAAAAAGTGTCAAAACCAGAAATGCAGAACAGGCCATGGAGAAATGGGAGCCTTGCTACGCTGATGGGCGGGATGTAAATTGCCAACAGCCACTCTGGAGAAGTGTACGGTGTGTCCTGAAACATCGAAAAAACACAGCTTAGAGCGCATAGGGCACTTCCACTCATGGGCGTATAAATTGGGAAAACTAAAAATCAGCAAGACACAGGCAGCCCAAAGTTTGGGGCTGCTCTGTTGACAAGAACCTCCACTTCGTGACACCTTAAATATCCCAGGAAAGAGAAAAATGGATAAAGAAGTGGTGGTCCTTATGTACAATGGAATATCCCTCAGCCATGAAATCAATGTCATAAGGCTAGTAGCAGCATGATGAGTGGCTTTAGCTACGACCATTCTAAGTGAAATAAGTCATACAGAAAAACACACTTATTATAAGCTATCACTTATAGAGGGAATGTAAAAACCGCTACACTTGAACTGAATTACAAAACAGAACAGAGTCACACGTTTAGAAAACACACTATGGCTGCTTAACGGGAAAGGTGGGGTGGGGTGATGCATAAAACAAGGGTTTCAAATGAGCTCAGATACCGTTCCATAAACCCCATATGTAATAGAAAGACCTACTCCTTGCTCAGTGAACTGGACTCAACACCCCCTATTCACCGCACAAGAATATATCTGACTAGTAAGAATCTTAAAACCTATGTATTGATATCTCTCTGGAAGTGAGTCAAGTGGGTGTAAAGCGGCAGAAACACAGCCGTGAAAAGCAGCTAAACCCCATTATAAAAATAAATTCCTTTTAAAAACCCGTGAAACAAAGACAGTGAAAGAGAGAGAAATTCTTACAAAATTCGTTCAGGGGCTGTGATGCAACCTGGATTGACCATATCTAGACCCACAGCTGGATGAGACATAAGGGTGGACACTCTCGCGGCTGAGAGGTTTGGTGAGGTTGGGGGAGCAAACGCAGAGCCTTTAAAGTAATACTGCCTGTTACCCATCCCATGGGTCCCAAATCTGCAGGTTCAAGGGCATCTTCCTACCTCGAAAACATGCATGAGAAACCCAGAAGGTGGTACACCGTGTGATCGGGAAAGGTTTCTAAATCGCACCTCATTTCTCATCTCCTTGTGCTCGGGTTCGCCATTCCAGCCGCTTTACTAGCAATCTCCCTCCTTGGAGAATCAGCACCTTTAACCTCCCGTTCCGTACAGCTTGCAATTTGTCCTGAGGATGAACGGGAAGAGGGGGAGCCAATGAGAGACTAGCTCTAGGTGTTGGGACAGGCACAGGTCACTCTATTTTCCCATCAGGAAGAAGAATTAACCACAGGCTCAGCCTGCCGCCTGGAAGCAGAATAGGGCCTGAGGCGATCCTGCGCTTTTGCGGCCAGCTCCCAAAAAAGCGAGTTGAAAAATGGAGCTCAGGGGCACTGCAATTCACAAACGTGCAGAGTTATAAATGATAACTCTCGTCCACAAATATATTGAGGGAAGGCAACGAAGAGGATCTGAAAGCAAGGCAGAATTGCAGGAAACAGATTTCAGGAGGTCGATTCGAATCGCCTTTAAAGCACATGAAAAGCAGCAAAACGTCGACAATGATGCCCTTGGCCAAAAAGGGCGTATGCGTTTTTTCCTGAATATATTCAGGAAAAAACGCATACGCCCTTTTTGGCCAACCAAGCAACCTGGAAAGGCAAATCAGCGCTACAAAGAAGTCTCGCTTCCCATCGGTCAAAAGGGCCATGCGGAAAAAAGTGTCAAAACCAGAAATGCAGAACAGGCCATGGAGAAATGGGAGCCTTGCTACGCTGATGGGCGGGATGTAAATTGCCAACAGCCACTCTGGAGAAGTGAACGGTGTGTCCTGAAACATCGAAAAAACACAGCTTAGAGCGCATAGGGCACTTCCACTCATGGGCGTATAAATTGGGAAAACTAAAAATCAGCAAGACACAGGCACCCCAAAGTTTGGGGCTGCTCTGTTGACAAGAACCTCCACTTCGTGACACCTTAAATATCCCAGGAAAGAGAAAAATGGATAAAGAAGTGGTGGTCCTTATGTACAATGGAATATCCCTCAGCCATGAAATCAATGTCATAAGGCTAGTAGCAGCATGATGAGTGGCTTTAGCTACGACGATTCTAAGTGAAATAAGTCATACAGAAAAACACACTTATTATAAGCTATCACTTATAGAGGGAATGTGAAAACCGCTACACTTGAACTGAATTACAAAACAGAACAGAGTCACACGTTTAGAAAACACACTATGGCTGCTTAACGGGAAAGGTGGGGTGGGGTGATGCATAAAACAAGGGTTTCAAATGAGCTCAGATACCGTTCCATAAACCCAATATGTAATAGAAAGACCTACTCCTTGCTCAGTGAACTGGACTCAACACCCCCTATTCACCGTGCAAGAATATATCTGACTAGTAAGAATCTTAAAACCTATGTATTGATATCTCTCTGGAAGTGAGTCAAGTGGGTGTAAAGCAGCAGAAACACAGCCGTGAAAAGCAGCTAAACCCCATTATAAAAATAAATTACTTTTAAAAACCCGTGAAACAAAGACAGTGAAAGAGAGAGAAATTCTTACAAAATTCGTTCAGGGGCTGTGATGCAACCTGGATTGACCATATCTAGACCCACAGCTGGATGAGACATAAGGGTGGACACTCTCGGGGCTGAGAGGTTTGGTGAGGTTGGGGGAGCAAACGCAGAGCCTTTAAAGTAATACTGCCTGTTACCCATCCCATGGGTCCCAAATCTGCAGGTTCAAGGGCATCTTCCTACCTCGAAAACATGCATGAGAAACCCAGAAGGTGGTACACCGTGTGATCGGGAAAGGTTTCTAAAACGCACCTCATTTCTCATCTCCTTGTGCTCGGGTTCGCCATTCCAGCCGCTTTACTAGCAATCTCCCTCCTTGGAGAATCAGCACCTTTAACCTCCCGTTCCGTACAGCTTGCAATTTGTCCTGAGGATGAACGGGAAGAGGGGGAGCCAATGAGAGACTAGCTCTAGGTGTTGGGACAGGCACAGGTCACTCTATTTTCCCATCAGGAAGAAGAATTAACCACAGGCTCAGCCTGCCGCCTAGAAGCAGAATAGGGCCTGAGGCGATCCTGCGCTTTTGCGGCCAGCTCCCAAAAAAGCGAGTTGAAAAATGGAGCTCAGGGGCACTGCAATTCACAAACCTGCAGAGTTATAAATGATAACTCTCGTCCACAAATATATTGAGGGAAGGCAACGAAGAGGATCTGAAAGCAAGGCAGAATTGCAGGAAACAGATTTCAGGAGGTCGATTCGAATCGCCTTTAAAGCACATGAAAAGCGGCAAAATGTCGACAATGATGCCCTTGGCCAAAAAGGGCGTATGCGTTTTTTCCTGAATATATTCAGGAAAAAACGCATACGCCCTTTTTGGCCAACCAAGCAACCTGGAAAGGCAAATCAGCGCTACAAAGAAGTCTCGCTTCCCATCGGTCAAAAGGGCCATGCGGAAAAAAGTGTCAAAACCAGAAATGCAGAACAGGCCATGGAGAAATGGGAGCCTTGCTACGCTGATGGGCGGGATGTAAATTGCCAACAGCCACTCTGGAGAAGTGAACGGTGTGTCCTGAAACATCGAAAAAACACAGCTTAGAGCGCATAGGGCACTTCCACTCATGGGCGTATAAATTGGGAAAACTAAAAATCAGCAAGACACAGGCACCCCAAAGTTTGGGGCTGCTCTGTTGACAAGAACCTCCACTTCGTGACACCTTAAATATCCCAGGAAAGAGAAAAATGGATAAAGAAGTGGTGGTCCTTATGTACAATGGAATATCCCTCAGCCATGAAATCAATGTCATAAGGCTAGTAGCAGCATGATGAGTGGCTTTAGCTACGACGATTCTAAGTGAAATAAGTCATACAGAAAAACACACTTATTATAAGCTATCACTTATAGAGGGAATGTGAAAACCGCTACACTTGAACTGAATTACAAAACAGAACAGAGTCACACGTTTAGAAAACACACTATGGCTGCTTAACGGGAAAGGTGGGGTGGGGTGATGCATAAAACAAGGGTTTCAAATGAGCTCAGATACCGTTCCATAAACCCAATATGTAATAGAAAGACCTACTCCTTGCTCAGTGAACTGGACTCAACACCCCCTATTCACCGTGCAAGAATATATCTGACTAGTAAGAATCTTAAAACCTATGTATTGATATCTCTCTGGAAGTGAGTCAAGTGGGTGTAAAGCAGCAGAAACACAGCCGTGAAAAGCAGCTAAACCCCATTATAAAAATAAATTACTTTTAAAAACCCGTGAAACAAAGACAGTGAAAGAGAGAGAAATTCTTACAAAATTCGTTCAGGGGCTGTGATGCAACCTGGATTGACCATATCTAGACCCACAGCTGGATGAGACATAAGGGTGGACACTCTCGGGGCTGAGAGGTTTGGTGAGGTTGGGGGAGCAAACGCAGAGCCTTTAAAGTAATACTGCCTGTTACCCATCCCATGGGTCCCAAATCTGCAGGTTCAAGGGCATCTTCCTACCTCGAAAACATGCATGAGAAACCCAGAAGGTGGTACACCGTGTGATCGGGAAAGGTTTCTAAAACGCACCTCATTTCTCATCTCCTTGTGCTCGGGTTCGCCATTCCAGCCGCTTTACTAGCAATCTCCCTCCTTGGAGAATCAGCACCTTTAACCTCCCGTTCCGTACAGCTTGCAATTTGTCCTGAGGATGAACGGGAAGAGGGGGAGCCAATGAGAGACTAGCTCTAGGTGTTGGGACAGGCACAGGTCACTCTATTTTCCCATCAGGAAGAAGAATTAACCACAGGCTCAGCCTGCCGCCTAGAAGCAGAATAGGGCCTGAGGCGATCCTGCGCTTTTGCGGCCAGCTCCCAAAAAAGCGAGTTGAAAAATGGAGCTCAGGGGCACTGCAATTCACAAACCTGCAGAGTTATAAATGATAACTCTCGTCCACAAATATATTGAGGGAAGGCAACGAAGAGGATCTGAAAGCAAGGCAGAATTGCAGGAAACAGATTTCAGGAGGTCGATTCGAATCGCCTTTAAAGCACATGAAAAGCGGCAAAATGTCGACAATGATGCCCTTGGCCAAAAAGGGCGTATGCGTTTTTTCCTGAATATATTCAGGAAAAAACGCATACGCCCTTTTTGGCCAACCAAGCAACCTGGAAAGGCAAATCAGCGCTACAAAGAAGTCTCGCTTCCCATCGGTCAAAAGGGCCATGCGGAAAAAAGTGTCAAAACCAGAAATGCAGAACAGGCCATGGAGAAATGGGAGCCTTGCTACGCTGATGGGCGGGATGTTAATTGCCAACAGCCACTCTGGAGAAGTGTACGGTGTGTCCTGAAACATCGAAAAAACACAGCTTAGAGCGCATAGGGCACTTCCACTCATGGGCGTATAAATTGGGAAAACTAAAAATCAGCAAGACACAGGCACCCCAAAGTTTGGGGCTGCTCTGTTGACAAGAACCTCCACTTCGTGACACCTTAAATATCCCAGGAAAGAGAAAAATGGATAAAGAAGTGGTGGTCCTTATGTACAATGGAATATCCCTCAGCCATGAAATCAATGTCATAAGGCTAGTAGCAGCATGATGAGTGGCTTTAGCTACGACGATTCTAAGTGAAATAAGTCATACAGAAAAACACACTTATTATAAGCTATCACTTATAGAGGGAATGTAAAAACCGCTACACTTGAACTGAATTACAAAACAGAACAGAGTCACACGTTTAGAAAACACACTATGGCTGCTTAACGGGAAAGGTGGGGTGGGGTGATGCATAAAACAAGGGTTTCAAATGAGCTCAGATACCGTTCCATAAACCCCATATGTAATAGAAAGACCTACTCCTTGCTCAGTGAACTGGACTCAACACCCCCTATTCACCGCACAAGAATATATCTGACTAGTAAGAATCTTAAAACCTATGTATTGATATCTCTCTGGAAGTGAGTCAAGTGGGTGTAAAGCGGCAGAAACACAGCCGTGAAAAGCAGCTAAACCCCATTATAAAAATAAATTCCTTTTAAAAACCCGTGAAACAAAGACAGTGAAAGAGAGAGAAATTCTTACAAAATTCGTTCAGGGGCTGTGATGCAACCTGGATTGACCATATCTAGACCCACAGCTGGAGGAGACATAAGGGTGGACACTCTCGCGGCTGAGAGGTTTGGTGAGGTTGGGGGAGCAAACGCAGAGCCTTTAAAGTAATACTGCCTGTTACCCATCCCATGGGTCCCAAATCTGCAGGTTCAAGGACATCTTCCTACCTCGAAAACATGCATGAGAAACCCAGAAGGTGGTACACCGTGTGATCGGGAAAGGTTTCTAAAACGCACCTCATTTCTCATCTCCTTGTGCTCGGGTTCGCCATTCCAGCCGCTTTACTAGCAATCTCCCTCCTTGGAGAATCAGCACCTTTAACCTCCCGTTCCGTACAGCTTGCAATTTGTCCTGAGGATGAACGGGAAGAGGGGGAGCCAATGAGAGACTAGCTCTAGGTGTTGGGACAGGCACAGGTCACTCTATTTTCCCATCAGGAAGAAGAATTAACCACAGGCTCAGCCTGCCGCCTGGAAGCAGAATAGGGCCTGAGGCGATCCTGCGCTTTTGCGGCCAGCTCCCAAAAAAGCGAGTTGAAAAATGGAGCTCAGGGGCACTGCAATTCACAAACGTGCAGAGTTATAAATGATAACTCTCGTCCACAAATATATTGAGGGAAGGCAACGAAGAGGATCTGAAAGCAAGGCAGAATTGCAGGAAACAGATTTCAGGAGGTCGATTCGAATCGCCTTTAAAGCACATGAAAAGCAGCAAAACGTCGACAATGATGCCCTTGGCCAAAAAGGGCGTATGCGTTTTTTCCTGAATATATTCAGGAAAAAACGCATACGCCCTTTTTGGCCAACCAAGCAACCTGGAAAGGCAAATCAGCGCTACAAAGAAGTCTCGCTTCCCATCGGTCAAAAGGGCCATGCGGAAAAAAGTGTCAAAACCAGAAATGCAGAACAGGCCATGGAGAAATGGGAGCCTTGCTACGCTGATGGGCGGGATGTAAATTGCCAACAGCCACTCTGGAGAAGTGAACGGTGTGTCCTGAAACATCGAAAAAACACAGCTTAGAGCGCATAGGGCACTTCCACTCATGGGCGTATAAATTGGGAAAACTAAAAATCAGCAAGACACAGGCACCCCAAGGTTTGGGGCTGCTCTGTTGACAAGAACCTCCACTTCGTGACACCTTAAATATCCCAGGAAAGAGAAAAATGGATAAAGAAGTGGTGGTCCTTATGTACAATGGAATATCCCTCAGCCATGAAATCAATGTCATAAGGCTAGTAGCAGCATGATGAGTGGCTTTAGCTACGACGATTCTAAGTGAAATAAGTCATACAGAAAAACACACTTATTATAAGCTATCACTTATAGAGGGAATGTAAAAACCGCTACACTTGAACTGAATTACAAAACAGAACAGAGTCACACGTTTAGAAAACACACTATGGCTGCTTAACGGGAAAGGTGGGGTGGGGTGATGCATAAAACAAGGGTTTCAAATGAGCTCAGATACCGTTCCATAAACCCAATATGTAATAGAAAGACCTACTCCTTGCTCAGTGAACTGGACTCAACACCCCCTATTCACCGTGCAAGAATATATCTGACTAGTAAGAATCTTAAAACCTATGTATTGATATCTCTCTGGAAGTGAGTCAAGTGGGTGTAAAGCAGCAGAAACACAGCCGTGAAAAGCAGCTAAACCCCATTATAAAAATAAATTACTTTTAAAAACCCGTGAAACAAAGACAGTGAAAGAGAGAGAAATTCTTACAAAATTCGTTCAGGGGCTGTGATGCAACCTGGATTGACCATATCTAGACCCACAGCTGGATGAGACATAAGGGTGGACACTCTCGGGGCTGAGAGGTTTGGTGAGGTTGGGGGAGCAAACGCAGAGCCTTTAAAGTAATACTGCCTGTTACCCATCCCATGGGTCCCAAATCTGCAGGTTCAAGGGCATCTTCCTACCTCGAAAACATGCATGAGAAACCCAGAAGGTGGTACACCGTGTGATCGGGAAAGGTTTCTAAAACGCACCTCATTTCTCATCTCCTTGTGCTCGGGTTCGCCATTCCAGCCGCTTTACTAGCAATCTCCCTCCTTGGAGAATCAGCACCTTTAACCTCCCGTTCCGTACAGCTTGCAATTTGTCCTGAGGATGAACGGGAAGAGGGGGAGCCAATGAGAGACTAGCTCTAGGTGTTGGGACAGGCACAGGTCACTCTATTTTCCCATCAGGAAGAAGAATTAACCACAGGCTCAGCCTGCCGCCTAGAAGCAGAATAGGGCCTGAGGCGATCCTGCGCTTTTGCGGCCAGCTCCCAAAAAAGCGAGTTGAAAAATGGAGCTCAGGGGCACTGCAATTCACAAACCTGCAGAGTTATAAATGATAACTCTCGTCCACAAATATATTGAGGGAAGGCAACGAAGAGGATCTGAAAGCAAGGCAGAATTGCAGGAAACAGATTTCAGGAGGTCGATTCGAATCGCCTTTAAAGCACATGAAAAGCAGCAAAACGTCGACAATGATGCCCTTGGCCAAAAAGGGCGTATGCGTTTTTTCCTGAATATATTCAGGAAAAAACGCATACGCCCTTTTTGGCCAACCAAGCAACCTGGAAAGGCAAATCAGCGCTACAAAGAAGTCTCGCTTCCATTCGGTCAAAAGGGCCATGCGGAAAAAAGTGTCAAAACCAGAAATGCAGAACAGGCCATGGAGAAATGGGAGCCTTGCTACGCTGATGGGCGGGATGTAAATTGCCAACAGCCACTCTGGAGAAGTGTACGGTGTGTCCTGAAACATCGAAAAAACACAGCTTAGAGCGCATAGGGCACTTCCACTCATGGGCGTATAAATTGGGAAAACTAAAAATCAGCAAGACACAGGCACCCCAAAGTTTGGGGCTGCTCTGTTGACAAGAACCTCCACTTCGTGACACCTTAAATATCCCAGGAAAGAGAAAAATGGATAAAGAAGTGGTGGTCCTTATGTACAATGGAATATCCCTCAGCCATGAAATCAATGTCATAAGGCTAGTAGCAGCATGATGAGTGGCTTTAGCTACGACGATTCTAAGTGAAATAAGTCACACAGAAAAAGACACTTATCATAAGCTATCACTTATAGAGGGAATGTAAAAACCGCTACACTTGAACTGAATTACAAAACAGAACAGAGTCACACGTTTAGAAAACACACTATGGCTGCTTAACGGGAAAGGTGGGGTGGGGTGATGCATAAAACAAGGGTTTCAAATGAGCTCAGATACCGTTCCATAAACCCAATATGTAATAGAAAGACCTACTCCTTGCTCAGTGAACTGGACTCAACACCCCCTATTCACCGCGCAAGAATATATCTGACTAGTAAGAATCTTAAAACCTATGTATTGATATCTCTCTGGAAGTGAGTCAAGTGGGTGTAAAGCGGCAGAAACACAGCCGTGAAAAGCAGCTAAACCCCATTATAAAAATAAATTACTTTTAAAAACCCGTGAAACAAAGACAGTGAAAGAGAGAGAAATTCTTACAAAATTCGTTCAGGGGCTGTGATGCAACCTGGATTGACCATATCTAGACCCACAGCTGGAGGAGACATAAGGGTGGACACTCTCGGGGCTGAGAGGTTTGGTGAGGTTGGGGGAGCAAACGCAGAGCCTTTAAAGTAATACTGCCTGTTACCCATCCCATGGGTCCCAAATCTCCAGGTTCAAGGGCATCTTCCTACCTCGAAAACATGCATGAGAAACCCAGAAGGTGGTACACCGTGTGATCGGGAAAGGTTTCTAAAACGCACCTCATTTCTCATCTCCTTGTGCTCGGGTTCGCCATTCCAGCCGCTTTACTAGCAATCTCCCTCCTTGGAGAATCAGCACCTTTAACCTCCCGTTCCGTACAGCTTGCAATTTGTCCTGAGGATGAACGGGAAGAGGGGGAGCCAATGAGAGACCAGCTCTAGTTGTTGGGACAGGCACAGGTCACTCTATTTTCCCATCAGGAAGAAGAATTAACCACAGGCTCAGCCTGCCGCCCAGAAGCAGAATAGGGCCTGAGGCGATCCTGCGCTTTTGCGGACAGCTCCCAAAAAAGCGAGTTGAAAAATGGAGCTCAGGGGCACTGCAATTCACAAACCTGCAGAGTTATAAATGATAACTCTCGTCCACAAATATATTGAGGGAAGGCACCGAAGAGGATCTGAAAGCAAGGCAGAATTGCAGGAAACAGATTTCAGGAGGTCGATTCGAATCGCCTTTAAAGCACATGAAAAGTGGCAAAACGTCGACAATGATGCCCTTGGCCAAAAAGGGCGTATGCGTTTTTTCCTGAATATATTCAGGAAGAAACGCATACGCCCTTTTCAGCCAACCAAGCAACCTGGAAAGGCAAATCAGCGCTACAAAGAAGTCTCGCTTCCCATCGGTCAAAAGGGCCACGCGGAAAAAAGTGTCAAAACCAGAAATGCAGAACAGGCCATGGAGAAATGGGAGCCTTGCTACGCTGATGGGCGGGATGTAAATTGCCAACAGCCACTCTGGAGAAGTGTACGGTGTGTCCTGAAACATCGAAAAAACACAGCTTAGAGCGCATAGGGCACTTCCACTCATGGGCGTATAAATTGGGAAAACTAAAAATCAGCAAGACACAGGCACCCCAAAGTTTGGGGCTGCTCTGTTGACAAGAACCTCCACTTCGTGACACCTTAAATATCCCAGGAAAGAGAAAAATGGATAAAGAAGTGGTGGTCCTTATGTACAATGGAATATCCCTCAGCCATGAAATCAATGTCATAAGGCTAGTAGCAGCATGATGAGTGGCTTTAGCTATGACGATTCTAAGTGAAATAAGTCATACAGAAAAACACACTTATTATAAGCTATCACTTATAGAGGGAATGTAAAAACCGCTACACTTGAACTGAATTACAAAACAGAACAGAGTCACACGTTTAGAAAACACACTATGGCTGCTTAACGGGAAAGGTGGGGTGGGGTGATGCATAAAACAAGGGTTTCAAATGAGCTCAGATACCGTTCCATAAACCCAATATGTAATAGAAAGACCTACTCCTTGCTCAGTAAACTGGACTCAACACCCCCTATTCACCGTGCAAGAATATATCTGACTAGTAAGAATCTTAAAACCTATGTATTGATATCTCTCTGGAAGTGAGTCAAGTGGGTGTAAAGCGGCAGAAACACAGCCGTGAAAAGCAGCTAAACCCCATTATAAAAATAAATTACTTTTAAAAACCCGTGAAACAAAGACAGTGAAAGAGAGAGAAATTCTTACAAAATTCGTTCAGGGGCTGTGATGCAACCTGGATTGACCATATCTAGACCCACAGCTGGAGGAGACATAAGGGTGGACACTCTCGGGGCTGAGAGGTTTGGTGAGGTTGGGGGAGCAAACGCAGAGCCTTTAAAGTAATACTGCCTGTTACCCATCCCATGGGTCCCAAATCTCCAGGTTCAAGGGCATCTTCCTACCTCGAAAACATGCATGAGAAACCCAGAAGGTGGTACACCGTGTGATCGGGAAAGGTTTCTAAAACGCACCTCATTTCTCATCTCCTTGTGCTCGGGTTCGCCATTCCAGCCGCTTTACTAGCAATCTCCCTCCTTGGAGAATCAGCACCTTTAACCTCCCGTTCCGTACAGCTTGCAATATGTCCTGAGGATGAACGGGAAGAGGGGGAGCCAATGAGAGACTAGCTCTAGGTGTTGGGACAGGCACAGGTCACTCTATTTTCCCATCAGGAAGAAGAATTAACCACAGGCTCAGCCTGCCGCCCGGAAGCAAAATAGGGCCTGAGGCAATCCTGCGCTTTTGTGGCCAGCTCCCAAAAAAGCGAGTTGAAAAATGGAGCTCAGGGGCACTGCAATTCACAAACCTGCAGAGTTATAAATGATAACTCTCGTCCACAAATATATTGAGGGAAGGCAACGAAGAGGATCTGAAAGCAAGGCAGAATTGCAGGAAACAGATTTCAGGAGGTCGATTCGAATCGCCTTTAAAGCACATGAAAAGCGGCAAAACGTCGACAATGATGCCCTTGGCCAAAAAGGGCGTATGCGTTTTTTCCTGAATATATTCAGGAAAAAACGCATACGCCCTTTTTGGCCAACCAAGCAACCTGGAAAGGCAAATCAGCGCTACAAAGAAGTCTCGCTTCCCATCGGTCAAAAGGGCCATGCGGAAAAAAGTGTCAAAACCAGAAATGCAGGACAGGCCATGGAGAAATGGGAGCCTTGCTACGCTGATGGGCGGGATGTAAATTGCCAACAGCCACTCTGGAGAAGTGTACGGTGTTTCCTGAAACATCGAAAAAACACAGCTTAGAGCGCATAGGGCACTTCCACTCATGGGCGTATAAATTGGGAAAACTAAAAATCAGCAAGACACAGGCACCCCAAAGTTTGGGGCTGCTCTGTTGACAAGAACCTCCACTTCGTGACACCTTAAATATCCCAGGAAAGAGAAAAATGGATAAAGAAGTGGTGGTCCTTATGTACAATGGAATATCCCTCAGCCATGAAATCAATGTCATAAGGCTAGTAGCAGCATGATGAGTGGCTTTAGCTACGACGATTCTAAGTGAAATAAGTCATACAGAAAAACACACTTATTATAAGCTATCACTTATAGAGGGAATGTAAAAACCGCTACACTTGAACTGAATTACAAAACAGAACAGAGTCACACGTTTAGAAAACACACTATGGCTGCTTAACGGGAAAGGTGGGGTGGGGTGATGCATAAAACAAGGGTTTCAAATGAGCTCAGATACCGTTCCATAAACCCCATATGTAATAGAAAGACCTACTCCTTGCTCAGTGAACTGGACTCAACACCCCCTATTCACCGCACAAGAATATATCTGACTAGTAAGAATCTTAAAACCTATGTATTGATATCTCTCTGGAAGTGAGTCAAGTGGCTGTTAAGCGGCAGAAACACAGCCGTGAAAAGCAGCTAAACCCCATTATAAAAATAAATTCCTTTTAAAAACCCGTGAAACAAAGACAGTGAAAGAGAGAGAAATTCTTACAAAATTCGTTCAGGGGCTGTGATGCAACCTGGATTGACCATATCTAGACCCACAGCTGGAGGAGACATAAGGGTGGACACTCTCGTGGCTGAGAGGTTTGGTGAGGTTGGGGGAGCAAACGCAGAGCCTTTAAAGTAATACTGCCTGTTACCCATCCCATGGGTCCCAAATCTGCAGGTTCAAGGGCATCTTCCTACCTCGAAAACATGCATGAGAAACCCAGAAGGTGGTACACCGTGTGATCGGGAAAGGTTTCTAAAACGCACCTCATTTCTCATCTCCTTGTGCTCGGGTTCGCCATTCCAGCCGCTTTACTAGCAATCTCCCTCCTTGGAGAATCAGCACCTTTAACCTCCCATTCCGTACAGCTTGCAATTTGTCCTGAGGATGAACGGGAAGAGGGGGAGCCAATGAGAGACTAGCTCTAGGTGTTGGGACAGGCACAGGTCACTCTATTTTCCCATCAGGAAGAAGAATTAACCACAGGCTCAGCCTGCCGCCCAGAAGCAGAATAGGGCCTGAGGCGATCCTGCGCTTTTGCGGCCAGCTCCCAAAAAAGCGAGTTGAAAAATGGAGCTCAGGGGCACTGCAATTCACAAACCTGCAGAGTTATAAATGATAACTCTCGTCCACAAATATATTGAGGGAAGGCAACGAAGAGGATCTGAAAGCAAGGCAGAATTGCAGGAAACAGATTTCAGGAGGTCGATTCGAATCGCCTTTAAAGCACATGAAAAGTGGCAAAACGTCGACAATGATGCCCTTGGCCAAAAAGGGCGTATGCGTTTTTTCCTGAATATATTCAGGAAGAAACGCATACGCCCTTTTCGGCCAACCAAGCAACCTGGAAAGGCAAATCAGCGCTACAAAGAAGTCTCGCTTCCCATCGGTCAAAAGGGCCACGCGGAAAAAAGTGTCAAAACCAGAAATGCAGAACAGGCCATGGAGAAATGGGAGCCTTGCTACGCTGATGGGCGGGATGTAAATTGCCAACAGCCACTCTGGAGAAGTGTACGGTGTGTCCTGAAACATCAAAAAAACACAGCTTAGAGCGCATAGGGCACTTCCACTCATGGGCGTATAAATTGGGAAAACTAAAAATCAGCAAGACACAGGCACCCGAAAGTTTAGGGCTGCTCTGTTGACAAGAACCTCCACTTCATGACACCTTAAATATCCCAGGAAAGAGAAAAATGGATAAAGAAGTGGTGGTCCTTATGTACAATGGAATATCACTCAGCCATGAAATCAATGTCATAAGGCTAGTAGCAGCATGATGAGTGGCTTTAGCTACGACGATTCTAAGTGAAATAAGTCACACAGAAAAAGACACTTATCATAAGCTATCACTTATAGAGGGAATGTAAAAACCGCTACACTTGAACTGAATTACAAAACAGAACAGAGTCACACGTTTACAAAACACACTATGGCTGCTTAACGGGAAAGGTGGGGTGGGGTGATGAATAAAACAAGGGTTTCAAATGAGCTCAGATACCGTTCCATAAACCCAATATGTAATAGAAAGACCTACTCCTTGCTCAGTGAACTGGACTCAACACCCCCTATTCACCGCGCAAGAATATATCTGACTAGTAAGAATCTTAAAACCTATGTATTGATATCTCTCTGGAAGTGAGTCAAGTGGGTGTAAAGCGGCAGAAACACAGCCGTGAAAAGCAGCTAAACCCCATTATAAAAATAAATTACTTTTAAAAACCCGTGAAACAAAGACAGTGAAAGAGAGAGAAATTCTTACAAAATTCGTTCAGGGGCTGTGATGCAACCTGGATTGACCATATCTAGACCCACAGCTGGAGGAGACATAAGGGTGGACACTCTCGGGGCTGAGAGGTTTGGTGAGGTTGGGGGAGCAAACGCAGACCCTTTCAAGTAATACTGCGTGGTACCCATCCCATGGGTCCCAAATCTCCAGGTTCAAGGGCATCTTCCTACCTCGAAAACATGCATGAGAAACCCAGAAGGTGGTACACTGTGTGATCGGGAAAGGTTTCTAAAACGCACCTCATTTCTCATCTCCTTGTGCTCGGGTTCGCCATTCCAGCCGCTTTACTAGCAATCTCCCTCCTTGGAGAATCAGCACCTTTAACCTCCCGTTCCGTACAGCTTGCAATTTGTCCTGAGGATGAACGGGAAGAGGGGGAGCCAATGAGAGACTAGCTCTAGGTGTTGGGACAGGCACAGGTCACTCTATTTTCCCATCAGGAAGAAGAATTAACCACAGGCTCAGCCTGCCGCCTGGAAGCAGAATAGGGCCTGAGGCGATCCTGCGCTTTTGCGGCCAGCTCCCAAAAAAGCGAGTTGAAAAATGGAGCTCAGGGGCACTGCAATTCACAAACGTGCAGAGTTATAAATGATAACTCTCGTCCACAAATATATTGAGGGAAGGCAACGAAGAGGATCTGAAAGCAAGGCAGAATTGCAGGAAACAGATTTCAGGAGGTCGATTCGAATCGCCTTTAAAGCACATGAAAAGCAGCAAAACGTCGACAATGATGCCCTTGGCCAAAAAGGGCGTATGCGTTTTTTC
Source organism: Balaenoptera ricei (assembly GCF_028023285.1). Taxonomy (NCBI): domain Eukaryota; kingdom Metazoa; phylum Chordata; class Mammalia; order Artiodactyla; family Balaenopteridae; genus Balaenoptera; species Balaenoptera ricei. Next base: position 41,716,713 of record NC_082642.1, on the reverse strand, counting down.
CTGAATATATTCAGGAAAAAACGCATACGCCCTTTTTGGCCAACCAAGCAACCTGGAAAGGCAAATCAGCGCTACAAAGAAGTCTCGCTTCCCATCGGTCAAAAGGGCCATGCGGAAAAAAGTGTCAAAACCAGAAATGCAGAACAGGCCATGGAGAAATGGGAGCCTTGCTACGCTGATGGGCGGGATGTAAATTGCCAACAGCCACTCTGGAGAAGTGAACGGTGTGTCCTGAAACATCGAAAAAACACAGCTTAGAGCGCATAGGGCACTTCCACTCATGGGCGTATAAATTGGGAAAACTAAAAATCAGCAAGACACAGGCACCCCAAAGTTTGGGGCTGCTCTGTTGACAAGAACCTCCACTTCGTGACACCTTAAATATCCCAGGAAAGAGAAAAATGGATAAAGAAGTGGTGGTCCTTATGTACAATGGAATATCCCTCAGCCATGAAATCAATGTCATAAGGCTAGTAGCAGCATGATGAGTGGCTTTAGCTACGACGATTCTAAGTGAAATAAGTCATACAGAAAAACACACTTATTATAAGCTATCACTTATAGAGGGAATGTAAAAACCGCTACACTTGAACTGAATTACAAAACAGAACAGAGTCACACGTTTAGAAAACACACTATGGCTGCTTAACGGGAAAGGTGGGGTGGGGTGATGCATAAAACAAGGGTTTCAAATGAGCTCAGATACCGTTCCATAAACCCAATATGTAATAGAAAGACCTACTCCTTGCTCAGTGAACTGGACTCAACACCCCCTATTCACCGTGCAAGAATATATCTGACTAGTAAGAATCTTAAAACCTATGTATTGATATCTCTCTGGAAGTGAGTCAAGTGGGTGTAAAGCAGCAGAAACACAGCCGTGAAAAGCAGCTAAACCCCATTATAAAAATAAATTACTTTTAAAAACCCGTGAAACAAAGACAGTGAAAGAGAGAGAAATTCTTACAAAATTCGTTCAGGGGCTGTGATGCAACCTGGATTGACCATATCTAGACCCACAGCTGGAGGAGACATAAGGGTGGACACTCTCGGGGCTGAGAGGTTTGGTGAGGTTGGGGGAGCAAACGCAGAGCCTTTAAAGTAATACTGCCTGTTACCCATCCCATGGGTCCCAAATCTCCAGGTTCAAGGGCATCTTCCTACCTCGAAAACATGCATGAGAAACCCAGAAGGTGGTACACCGTGTGATCGGGAAAGGTTTCTAAAACGCACCTCATTTCTCATCTCCTTGTGCTCGGGTTCGCCATTCCAGCCGCTTTACTAGCAATCTCCCTCCTTGGAGAATCAGCACCTTTAACCTCCCGTTCCGTACAGCTTGCAATTTGTCCTGAGGATGAACGGGAAGAGGGGGAGCCAATGAGAGACCAGCTCTAGTTGTTGGGACAGGCACAGGTCACTCTATTTTCCCATCAGGAAGAAGAATTAACCACAGGCTCAGCCTGCCGCCCAGAAGCAGAATAGGGCCTGAGGCGATCCTGCGCTTTTGCGGACAGCTCCCAAAAAAGCGAGTTGAAAAATGGAGCTCAGGGGCACTGCAATTCACAAACGTGCAGAGTTATAAATGATAACTCTCGTCCACAAATATATTGAGGGAAGGCACCGAAGAGGATCTGAAAGCAAGGCAGAATTGCAGGAAACAGATTTCAGGAGGTCGATTCGAATCGCCTTTAAAGCACATGAAAAGTGGCAAAACGTCGACAATGATGCCCTTGGCCAAAAAGGGCGTATGCGTTTTTTCCTGAATATATTCAGGAAAAAACGCATACGCCCTTTTCGGCCAACCAAGCAACCTGGAAAGGCAAATCAGCGCTACAAAGAAGTCTCGCTTCCCATCGGTCAAAAGGGCCACGCGGAAAAAAGTGTCAAAACCAGAAATGCAGAACAGGCCATGGAGAAATGGGAGCCTTGCTACGCTGATGGGCGGGATGTAAATTGCCAACAGCCACTCTGGAGAAGTGTACGGTGTGTCCTGAAACATCAAAAAAACACAGCTTAGAGCGCATAGGGCACTTCCACTCATGGGCGTATAAATTGGGAAAACTAAAAATCAGCAAGACACAGGCACCCGAAAGTTTAGGGCTGCTCTGTTGACAAGAACCTCCACTTCATGACACCTTAAATATCCCAGGAAAGAGAAAAATGGATAAAGAAGTGGTGGTCCTTATGTACAATGGAATATCACTCAGCCATGAAATCAATGTCATAAGGCTAGTAGCAGCATGATGAGTGGCTTTAGCTACGACGATTCTAAGTGAAATAAGTCACACAGAAAAAGACACTTATCATAAGCTATCACTTATAGAGGGAATGTAAAAACCGCTACACTTGAACTGAATTACAAAACAGAACAGAGTCACACGTTTAGAAAACACACTATGGCTGCTTAACGGGAAAGGTGGGGTGGGGTGATGAATAAAACAAGGGTTTCAAATGAGCTCAGATACCGTTCCATAAACCCAATATGTAATAGAAAGACCTACTCCTTGCTCAGTGAACTGGACTCAACACCCCCTATTCACCGCACAAGAATATATCTGACTAGTAAGAATCTTAAAACCTATGTATTGATATCTCTCTGGAAGTGAGTCAAGTGCCTGTAAAGCCGCATAAACACAGCCGTGAAAAACAGCTAAACCCCATTATAAAAATAAATTACTTTTAAAAACCCGTGAAACAAAGACAGTGAAAGAGAGAGAATTTCTTACAAAATTCGTTCAGGGGCTGTGATGCAACCTGGATTGACCATATCTAGACCCACAGCTGGATGAGACATAAGGGTGGACACTCTCGGGGCTGAGAGGTTTGGTGAGGTTGGGGGAGCAAACGCAGAGCCTTTAAAGTAATACTGCCTGTTACCCATCCCATGGGTCCCAAATCTCCAGGTTCAAGGGCATCTTCCTACCTCGAAAACATGCATGAGAAACCCAGAAGGTGGTACACCGTGTGATCGGGAAAGGTTTCTAAAACGCACCTCATTTCTCATCTCCTTGTGCTCGGGTTCGCCATTCCAGCCGCTTTACTAGCAATCTCCCTCCTTGGAGAATCAGCACCTTTAACCTCCCGTTCCGTACAGCTTGCAATTTGTCCTGAGGATGAACGGGAAGAGGGGGAGCCAATGAGAGACTAGCTCTAGGTGTTGGGACAGGCACAGGTCACTCTATTTTCCCATCAGGAAGAAGAATTAACCACAGGCTCAGCCTGCCGCCCGGAAGCAGAATAGGGCCTGAGGCGATCCTGCGCTTTTGCGGCCAGCTCCCAAAAAAGCGAGTTGAAAAATGGAGCTCAGGGGCACTGCAATTCACAAACCTGCAGAGTTATAAATGATAACTCTCGTCCACAAATATATTGAGGGAAGGCAACGAAGAGGATCTGAAAGCAAGGCAGAATTGCAGGAAACAGATTTCAGGAGGTCGATTCGAATCGCCTTTAAAGCACATGAAAAGCAGCAAAACGTCGACAATGATGCCCTTGGCCAAAAAGGGCGTATGCGTTTTTTCCTGAATATATTCAGGAAAAAACGCATACGCCCTTTTTGGCCAACCAAGCAACCTGGAAAGGCAAATCAGCGCTACAAAGAAGTCTCGCTTCCCATCGGTCAAAAGGGCCATGCGGAAAAAAGTGTCAAAACCAGAAATGCAGAACAGGCCATGGAGAAATGGGAGCCTTGCTACGCTGATGGGCGGGATGTAAATTGCCAACAGCCACTCTGGAGAAGTGAACGGTGTGTCCTGAAACATCGAAAAAACACAGCTTAGAGCGCATAGGGCACTTCCACTCATGGGCGTATAAATTGGGAAAACTAAAAATCAGCAAGACACAGGCACCCCAAAGTTTGGGGCTGCTCTGTTGACAAGAACCTCCACTTCGTGACACCTTAAATATCCCAGGAAAGAGAAAAATGGATAAAGAAGTGGTGGTCCTTATGTACAATGGAATATCCCTCAGCCATGAAATCAATGTCATAAGGCTTTTAGCAGCATGATGAGTGGCTTTAGCTACGACGATTCTAAGTGAAATAAGTCATACAGAAAAACACACTTATTATAAGCTATCACTTATAGAGGGAATGTAAAAACCGCTACACTTGAACTGAATTACAAAACAGAACAGAGTCACACGTTTAGAAAACACACTATGGCTGCTTAACGGGAAAGGTGGGGTGGGGTGATGCATAAAACAAGGGTTTCAAATGAGCTCAGATACCGTTCCATAAACCCAATATGTAATAGAAAGACCTACTCCTTGCTCAGTGAACTGGACTCAACACCCCCTATTCACCGCGCAAGAATATATCTGACTAGTAAGAATCTTAAAACCTATGTATTGATATCTCTCTGGAAGTGAGTCAAGTGGGTGTAAAGCGGCAGAAACACAGCCGTGAAAAGCAGCTAAACCCCATTATAAAAATAAATTACTTTTAAAAACCCGTGAAACAAAGACAGTGAAAGAGAGAGAAATTCTTACAAAATTCGTTCAGGGGCTGTGATGCAACCTGGATTGACCATATCTAGACCCACAGCTGGAGGAGACATAAGGGTGGACACTCTCGGGGCTGAGAGGTTTGGTGAGGTTGGGGGAGCAAACGCAGACCCTTTCAAGTAATACTGCATGGTACCCATCCCATGGGTCCCAAATCTCCAGGTTCAAGGGCATCTTCCTACCTCGAAAACATGCATGAGAAACCCAGAAGGTGGTACACCGTGTGATCGGGAAAGGTTTCTAAAACGCACCTCATTTCTCATCTCCTTGTGCTCGGGTTCGCCATTCCAGCCGCTTTACTAGCAATCTCCCTCCTTGGAGAATCAGCACCTTTAACCTCCCGTTCCGTACAGCTTGCAATTTGTCCTGAGGATGAACGGGAAGAGGGGGAGCCAATGAGAGACTAGCTCTAGGTGTTGGGACAGGCACAGGTCACTCTATTTTCCCATCAGGAAGAAGAATTAACCACAGGCTCAGCCTGCCGCCTAGAAGCAGAATAGGGCCTGAGGCGATCCTGCGCTTTTGCGGCCAGCTCCCAAAAAAGCGAGTTGAAAAATGGAGCTCAGGGGCACTGCAATTCACAAACCTGCAGAGTTATAAATGATAACTCTCGTCCACAAATATATTGAGGGAAGGCAACGAAGAGGATCTGAAAGCAAGGCAGAATTGCAGGAAACAGATTTCAGGAGGTCGATTCGAATCGCCTTTAAAGCACATGAAAAGCGGCAAAATGTCGACAATGATGCCCTTGGCCAAAAAGGGCGTATGCGTTTTTTCCTGAATATATTCAGGAAAAAACGCATACGCCCTTTTTGGCCAACCAAGCAACCTGGAAAGGCAAATCAGCGCTACAAAGAAGTCTCGCTTCCCATCGGTCAAAAGGGCCATGCGGAAAAAAGTGTCAAAACCAGAAATGCAGAACAGGCCATGGAGAAATGGGAGCCTTGCTACGCTGATGGGCGGGATGTAAATTGCCAACAGCCACTCTGGAGAAGTGTACGGTGTGTCCTGAAACATCGAAAAAACACAGCTTAGAGCGCATAGGGCACTTCCACTCATGGGCGTATAAATTGGGAAAACTAAAAATCAGCAAGACACAGGCACCCCAAAGTTTGGGGCTGCTCTGTTGACAAGAACCTCCACTTCGTGACACCTTAAATATCCCAGGAAAGAGAAAAATGGATAAAGAAGTGGTGGTCCTTATGTACAATGGAATATCCCTCAGCCATGAAATCAATGTCATAAGGCTAGTAGCAGCATGATGAGTGGCTTTAGCTACGACGATTCTAAGTGAAATAAGTCATACAGAAAAACACACTTATTATAAGCTATCACTTATAGAGGGAATGTAAAAACCGCTACACTTGAACTGAATTACAAAACAGAACAGAGTCAAACGTTTAGAAAACACACTATGGCTGCTTAACGGGAAAGGTGGGGTGGGGTGATGCATAAAACAAGGGTTTCAAATGAGCTCAGATACCGTTCCATAAACCCCATATGTAATAGAAAGACCTACTCCTTGCTCAGTGAACTGGACTCAACACCCCCTATTCACCGCACAAGAATATATCTGACTAGTAAGAATCTTAAAACCTATGTATTGATATCTCTCTGGAAGTGAGTCAAGTGGGTGTAAAGCGGCAGAAACACAGCCGTGAAAAGCAGCTAAACCCCATTATAAAAATAAATTCCTTTTAAAAACCCGTGAAACAAAGACAGTGAAAGAGAGAGAAATTCTTACAAAATTCGTTCAGGGGCTGTGATGCAACCTGGATTGACCATATCTAGACCCACAGCTGGAGGAGACATAAGGGTGGACACTCTCGCGGCTGAGAGGTTTGGTGAGGTTGGGGGAGCAAACGCAGAGCCTTTAAAGTAATACTGCCTGTTACCCATCCCATGGGTCCCAAATCTGCAGGTTCAAGGGCATCTTCCTACCTCGAAAACATGCATGAGAAACCCAGAAGGTGGTACACCGTGTGATCGGGAAAGGTTTCTAAAACGCACCTCATTTCTCATCTCCTTGTGCTCGGGTTCGCCATTCCAGCCGCTTTACTAGCAATCTCCCTCCTTGGAGAATCAGCACCTTTAACCTCCCGTTCCGTACAGCTTGCAATTTGTCCTGAGGATGAACGGGAAGAGGGGGAGCCAATGAGAGACTAGCTCTAGGTGTTGGGACAGGCACAGGTCACTCTATTTTCCCATCAGGAAGAAGAATTAACCACAGGCTCAGCCTGCCGCCTGGAAGCAGAATAGGGCCTGAGGCGATCCTGCGCTTTTGCGGCCAGCTCCCAAAAAAGCGAGTTGAAAAATGGAGCTCAGGGGCACTGCAATTCACAAACGTGCAGAGTTATAAATGATAACTCTCGTCCACAAATATATTGAGGGAAGGCAACGAAGAGGATCTGAAAGCAAGGCAGAATTGCAGGAAACAGATTTCAGGAGGTCGATTCGAATCGCCTTTAAAGCACATGAAAAGCAGCAAAACGTCGACAATGATGCCCTTGGCCAAAAAGGGCGTATGCGTTTTTTCCTGAATATATTCAGGAAAAAACGCATACGCCCTTTTTGGCCAACCAAGCAACCTGGAAAGGCAAATCAGCGCTACAAAGAAGTCTCGCTTCCCATCGGTCAAAAGGGCCATGCGGAAAAAAGTGTCAAAACCAGAAATGCAGAACAGGCCATGGAGAAATGGGAGCCTTGCTACGCTGATGGGCGGGATGTAAATTGCCAACAGCCACTCTGGAGAAGTGAACGGTGTGTCCTGAAACATCGAAAAAACACAGCTTAGAGCGCATAGGGCACTTCCACTCATGGGCGTATAAATTGGGAAAACTAAAAATCAGCAAGACACAGGCACCCCAAAGTTTGGGGCTGCTCTGTTGACAAGAACCTCCACTTCGTGACACCTTAAATATCCCAGGAAAGAGAAAAATGGATAAAGAAGTGGTGGTCCTTATGTACAATGGAATATCCCTCAGCCATGAAATCAATGTCATAAGGCTAGTAGCAGCATGATGAGTGGCTTTAGCTACGACGATTCTAAGTGAAATAAGTCATACAGAAAAACACACTTATTATAAGCTATCACTTATAGAGGGAATGTAAAAACCGCTACACTTGAACTGAATTACAAAACAGAACAGAGTCACACGTTTAGAAAACACACTATGGCTGCTTAACGGGAAAGGTGGGGTGGGGTGATGCATAAAACAAGGGTTTCAAATGAGCTCAGATACCGTTCCATAAACCCAATATGTAATAGAAAGACCTACTCCTTGCTCAGTGAACTGGACTCAACACCCCCTATTCACCGTGCAAGAATATATCTGACTAGTAAGAATCTTAAAACCTATGTATTGATATCTCTCTGGAAGTGAGTCAAGTGGGTGTAAAGCAGCAGAAACACAGCCGTGAAAAGCAGCTAAACCCCATTATAAAAATAAATTACTTTTAAAAACCCGTGAAACAAAGACAGTGAAAGAGAGAGAAATTCTTACAAAATTCGTTCAGGGGCTGTGATGCAACCTGGATTGACCATATCTAGACCCACAGCTGGATGAGACATAAGGGTGGACACTCTCGGGGCTGAGAGGTTTGGTGAGGTTGGGGGAGCAAACGCAGAGCCTTTAAAGTAATACTGCCTGTTACCCATCCCATGGGTCCCAAATCTGCAGGTTCAAGGGCATCTTCCTACCTCGAAAACATGCATGAGAAACCCAGAAGGTGGTACACCGTGTGATCGGGAAAGGTTTCTAAAACGCACCTCATTTCTCATCTCCTTGTGCTCGGGTTCGCCATTCCAGCCGCTTTACTAGCAATCTCCCTCCTTGGAGAATCAGCACCTTTAACCTCCCGTTCCGTACAGCTTGCAATTTGTCCTGAGGATGAACGGGAAGAGGGGGAGCCAATGAGAGACTAGCTCTAGGTGTTGGGACAGGCACAGGTCACTCTATTTTCCCATCAGGAAGAAGAATTAACCACAGGCTCAGCCTGCCGCCTAGAAGCAGAATAGGGCCTGAGGCGATCCTGCGCTTTTGCGGCCAGCTCCCAAAAAAGCGAGTTGAAAAATGGAGCTCAGGGGCACTGCAATTCACAAACCTGCAGAGTTATAAATGATAACTCTCGTCCACAAATATATTGAGGGAAGGCAACGAAGAGGATCTGAAAGCAAGGCAGAATTGCAGGAAACAGATTTCAGGAGGTCGATTCGAATCGCCTTTAAAGCACATGAAAAGCAGCAAAACGTCGACAATGATGCCCTTGGCCAAAAAGGGCGTATGCGTTTTTTCCTGAATATATTCAGGAAAAAACGCATACGCCCTTTTTGGCCAACCAAGCAACCTGGAAAGGCAAATCAGCGCTACAAAGAAGTCTCGCTTCCATTCGGTCAAAAGGGCCATGCGGAAAAAAGTGTCAAAACCAGAAAAGCAGAACAGGCCATGGAGAAATGGGAGCCTTGCTACGCTGATGGGCGGGATGTAAATTGCCAACAGCCACTCTGGAGAAGTGTACGGTGTGTCCTGAAACATCGAAAAAACACAGCTTAGAGCGCATAGGGCACTTCCACTCATGGGCGTATAAATTGGGAAAACTAAAAATCAGCAAGACACAGGCACCCCAAAGTTTGGGGCTGCTCTGTTGACAAGAACCTCCACTTCGTGACACCTTAAATATCCCAGGAAAGAGAAAAATGGATAAAGAAGTGGTGGTCCTTATGTACAATGGAATATCCCTCAGCCATGAAATCAATGTCATAAGGCTAGTAGCAGCATGATGAGTGGCTTTAGCTACGACGATTCTAAGTGAAATAAGTCACACAGAAAAAGACACTTATCATAAGCTATCACTTATAGAGGGAATGTAAAAACCGCTACACTTGAACTGAATTACAAAACAGAACAGAGTCACACGTTTAGAAAACACACTATGGCTGCTTAACGGGAAAGGTGGGGTGGGGTGATGCATAAAACAAGGGTTTCAAATGAGCTCAGATACCGTTCCATAAACCCAATATGTAATAGAAAGACCTACTCCTTGCTCAGTGAACTGGACTCAACACCCCCTATTCACCGCGCAAGAATATATCTGACTAGTAAGAATCTTAAAACCTATGTATTGATATCTCTCTGGAAGTGAGTCAAGTGGGTGTAAAGCGGCAGAAACACAGCCGTGAAAAGCAGCTAAACCCCATTATAAAAATAAATTACTTTTAAAAACCCGTGAAACAAAGACAGTGAAAGAGAGAGAAATTCTTACAAAATTCGTTCAGGGGCTGTGATGCAACCTGGATTGACCATATCTAGACCCACAGCTGGAGGAGACATAAGGGTGGACACTCTCGGGGCTGAGAGGTTTGGTGAGGTTGGGGGAGCAAACGCAGAGCCTTTAAAGTAATACTGCCTGTTACCCATCCCATGGGTCCCAAATCTCCAGGTTCAAGGGCATCTTCCTACCTCGAAAACATGCATGAGAAACCCAGAAGGTGGTACACCGTGTGATCGGGAAAGGTTTCTAAAACGCACCTCATTTCTCATCTCCTTGTGCTCGGGTTCGCCATTCCAGCCGCTTTACTAGCAATCTCCCTCCTTGGAGAATCAGCACCTTTAACCTCCCGTTCCGTACAGCTTGCAATTTGTCCTGAGGATGAACGGGAAGAGGGGGAGCCAATGAGAGACCAGCTCTAGTTGTTGGGACAGGCACAGGTCACTCTATTTTCCCATCAGGAAGAAGAATTAACCACAGGCTCAGCCTGCCGCCCAGAAGCAGAATAGGGCCTGAGGCGATCCTGCGCTTTTGCGGACAGCTCCCAAAAAAGCGAGTTGAAAAATGGAGCTCAGGGGCACTGCAATTCACAAACCTGCAGAGTTATAAATGATAACTCTCGTCCACAAATATATTGAGGGAAGGCACCGAAGAGGATCTGAAAGCAAGGCAGAATTGCAGGAAACAGATTTCAGGAGGTCGATTCGAATCGCCTTTAAAGCACATGAAAAGTGGCAAAACGTCGACAATGATGCCCTTGGCCAAAAAGGGCGTATGCGTTTTTTCCTGAATATATTCAGGAAGAAACGCATACGCCCTTTTCAGCCAACCAAGCAACCTGGAAAGGCAAATCAGCGCTACAAAGAAGTCTCGCTTCCCATCGGTCAAAAGGGCCACGCGGAAAAAAGTGTCAAAACCAGAAATGCAGAACAGGCCATGGAGAAATGGGAGCCTTGCTACGCTGATGGGCGGGATGTAAATTGCCAACAGCCACTCTGGAGAAGTGTACGGTGTGTCCTGAAACATCGAAAAAACACAGCTTAGAGCGCATAGGGCACTTCCACTCATGGGCGTATAAATTGGGAAAACTAAAAATCAGCAAGACACAGGCACCCCAAAGTTTGGGGCTGCTCTGTTGACAAGAACCTCCACTTCGTGACACCTTAAATATCCCAGGAAAGAGAAAAATGGATAAAGAAGTGGTGGTCCTTATGTACAATGGAATATCCCTCAGCCATGAAATCAATGTCATAAGGCTAGTAGCAGCATGATGAGTGGCTTTAGCTATGACGATTCTAAGTGAAATAAGTCATACAGAAAAACACACTTATTATAAGCTATCACTTATAGAGGGAATGTAAAAACCGCTACACTTGAACTGAATTACAAAACAGAACAGAGTCACACGTTTAGAAAACACACTATGGCTGCTTAACGGGAAAGGTGGGGTGGGGTGATGCATAAAACAAGGGTTTCAAATGAGCTCAGATACCGTTCCATAAACCCAATATGTAATAGAAAGACCTACTCCTTGCTCAGTAAACTGGACTCAACACCCCCTATTCACCGTGCAAGAATATATCTGACTAGTAAGAATCTTAAAACCTATGTATTGATATCTCTCTGGAAGTGAGTCAAGTGGGTGTAAAGCGGCAGAAACACAGCCGTGAAAAGCAGCTAAACCCCATTATAAAAATAAATTACTTTTAAAAACCCGTGAAACAAAGACAGTGAAAGAGAGAGAAATTCTTACAAAATTCGTTCAGGGGCTGTGATGCAACCTGGATTGACCATATCTAGACCCACAGCTGGAGGAGACATAAGGGTGGACACTCTCGGGGCTGAGAGGTTTGGTGAGGTTGGGGGAGCAAACGCAGAGCCTTTAAAGTAATACTGCCTGTTACCCATCCCATGGGTCCCAAATCTCCAGGTTCAAGGGCATCTTCCTACCTCGAAAACATGCATGAGAAACCCAGAAGGTGGTACACCGTGTGATCGGGAAAGGTTTCTAAAACGCACCTCATTTCTCATCTCCTTGTGCTCGGGTTCGCCATTCCAGCCGCTTTACTAGCAATCTCCCTCCTTGGAGAATCAGCACCTTTAACCTCCCGTTCCGTACAGCTTGCAATATGTCCTGAGGATGAACGGGAAGAGGGGGAGCCAATGAGAGACTAGCTCTAGGTGTTGGGACAGGCACAGGTCACTCTATTTTCCCATCAGGAAGAAGAATTAACCACAGGCTCAGCCTGCCGCCCGGAAGCAAAATAGGGCCTGAGGCAATCCTGCGCTTTTGTGGCCAGCTCCCAAAAAAGCGAGTTGAAAAATGGAGCTCAGGGGCACTGCAATTCACAAACCTGCAGAGTTATAAATGATAACTCTCGTCCACAAATATATTGAGGGAAGGCAACGAAGAGGATCTGAAAGCAAGGCAGAATTGCAGGAAACAGATTTCAGGAGGTCGATTCGAATCGCCTTTAAAGCACATGAAAAGCGGCAAAACGTCGACAATGATGCCCTTGGCCAAAAAGGGCGTATGCGTTTTTTCCTGAATATATTCAGGAAAAAACGCATACGCCCTTTTTGGCCAACCAAGCAACCTGGAAAGGCAAATCAGCGCTACAAAGAAGTCTCGCTTCCCATCGGTCAAAAGGGCCATGCGGAAAAAAGTGTCAAAACCAGAAATGCAGGACAGGCCATGGAGAAATGGGAGCCTTGCTACGCTGATGGGCGGGATGTAAATTGCCAACAGCCACTCTGGAGAAGTGTACGGTGTTTCCTGAAACATCGAAAAAACACAGCTTAGAGCGCATAGGGCACTTCCACTCATGGGCGTATAAATTGGGAAAACTAAAAATCAGCAAGACACAGGCACCCCAAAGTTTGGGGCTGCTCTGTTGACAAGAACCTCCACTTCGTGACACCTTAAATATCCCAGGAAAGAGAAAAATGGATAAAGAAGTGGTGGTCCTTATGTACAATGGAATATCCCTCAGCCATGAAATCAATGTCATAAGGCTAGTAGCAGCATGATGAGTGGCTTTAGCTACGACGATTCTAAGTGAAATAAGTCATACAGAAAAACACACTTATTATAAGCTATCACTTATAGAGGGAATGTAAAAACCGCTACACTTGAACTGAATTACAAAACAGAACAGAGTCACACGTTTAGAAAACACACTATGGCTGCTTAACGGGAAAGGTGGGGTGGGGTGATGCATAAAACAAGGGTTTCAAATGAGCTCAGATACCGTTCCATAAACCCCATATGTAATAGAAAGACCTACTCCTTGCTCAGTGAACTGGACTCAACACCCCCTATTCACCGCACAAGAATATATCTGACTAGTAAGAATCTTAAAACCTATGTATTGATATCTCTCTGGAAGTGAGTCAAGTGGCTGTAAAGCGGCAGAAACACAGCCGTGAAAAGCAGCTAAACCCCATTATAAAAATAAATTCCTTTTAAAAACCCGTGAAACAAAGACAGTGAAAGAGAGAGAAATTCTTACAAAATTCGTTCAGGGGCTGTGATGCAACCTGGATTGACCATATCTAGACCCACAGCTGGAGGAGACATAAGGGTGGACACTCTCGTGGCTGAGAGGTTTGGTGAGGTTGGGGGAGCAAACGCAGAGCCTTTAAAGTAATACTGCCTGTTACCCATCCCATGGGTCCCAAATCTGCAGGTTCAAGGGCATCTTCCTACCTCGAAAACATGCATGAGAAACCCAGAAGGTGGTACACCGTGTGATCGGGAAAGGTTTCTAAAACGCACCTCATTTCTCATCTCCTTGTGCTCGGGTTCGCCATTCCAGCCGCTTTACTAGCAATCTCCCTCCTTGGAGAATCAGCACCTTTAACCTCCCATTCCGTACAGCTTGCAATTTGTCCTGAGGATGAACGGGAAGAGGGGGAGCCAATGAGAGACTAGCTCTAGGTGTTGGGACAGGCACAGGTCACTCTATTTTCCCATCAGGAAGAAGAATTAACCACAGGCTCAGCCTGCCGCCCAGAAGCAGAATAGGGCCTGAGGCGATCCTGCGCTTTTGCGGCCAGCTCCCAAAAAAGCGAGTTGAAAAATGGAGCTCAGGGGCACTGCAATTCACAAACCTGCAGAGTTATAAATGATAACTCTCGTCCACAAATATATTGAGGGAAGGCAACGAAGAGGATCTGAAAGCAAGGCAGAATTGCAGGAAACAGATTTCAGGAGGTCGATTCGAATCGCCTTTAAAGCACATGAAAAGTGGCAAAACGTCGACAATGATGCCCTTGGCCAAAAAGGGCGTATGCGTTTTTTCCTGAATATATTCAGGAAGAAACGCATACGCCCTTTTCGGCCAACCAAGCAACCTGGAAAGGCAAATCAGCGCTACAAAGAAGTCTCGCTTCCCATCGGTCAAAAGGGCCACGCGGAAAAAAGTGTCAAAACCAGAAATGCAGAACAGGCCATGGAGAAATGGGAGCCTTGCTACGCTGATGGGCGGGATGTAAATTGCCAACAGCCACTCTGGAGAAGTGTACGGTGTGTCCTGAAACATCAAAAAAACACAGCTTAGAGCGCATAGGGCACTTCCACTCATGGGCGTATAAATTGGGAAAACTAAAAATCAGCAAGACACAGGCACCCGAAAGTTTAGGGCTGCTCTGTTGACAAGAACCTCCACTTCATGACACCTTAAATATCCCAGGAAAGAGAAAAATGGATAAAGAAGTGGTGGTCCTTATGTACAATGGAATATCACTCAGCCATGAAATCAATGTCATAAGGCTAGTAGCAGCATGATGAGTGGCTTTAGCTACGACGATTCTAAGTGAAATAAGTCACACAGAAAAAGACACTTATCATAAGCTATCACTTATAGAGGGAATGTAAAAACCGCTACACTTGAACTGAATTACAAAACAGAACAGAGTCACACGTTTACAAAACACACTATGGCTGCTTAACGGGAAAGGTGGGGTGGGGTGATGAATAAAACAAGGGTTTCAAATGAGCTCAGATACCGTTCCATAAACCCAATATGTAATAGAAAGACCTACTCCTTGCTCAGTGAACTGGACTCAACACCCCCTATTCACCGCGCAAGAATATATCTGACTAGTAAGAATCTTAAAACCTATGTATTGATATCTCTCTGGAAGTGAGTCAAGTGGGTGTAAAGCGGCAGAAACACAGCCGTGAAAAGCAGCTAAACCCCATTATAAAAATAAATTACTTTTAAAAACCCGTGAAACAAAGACAGTGAAAGAGAGAGAAATTCTTACAAAATTCGTTCAGGGGCTGTGATGCAACCTGGATTGACCATATCTAGACCCACAGCTGGAGGAGACATAAGGGTGGACACTCTCGGGGCTGAGAGGTTTGGTGAGGTTGGGGGAGCAAACGCAGACCCTTTCAAGTAATACTGCGTGGTACCCATCCCATGGGTCCCAAATCTCCAGGTTCAAGGGCATCTTCCTACCTCGAAAACATGCATGAGAAACCCAGAAGGTGGTACACTGTGTGATCGGGAAAGGTTTCTAAAACGCACCTCATTTCTCATCTCCTTGTGCTCGGGTTCGCCATTCCAGCCGCTTTACTAGCAATCTCCCTCCTTGGAGAATCAGCACCTTTAACCTCCCGTTCCGTACAGCTTGCAATTTGTCCTGAGGATGAACGGGAAGAGGGGGAGCCAATGAGAGACTAGCTCTAGGTGTTGGGACAGGCACAGGTCACTCTATTTTCCCATCAGGAAGAAGAATTAACCACAGGCTCAGCCTGCCGCCCGGAAGCAGAATAGGGCCTGAGGCGATCCTGCGCTTTTGCGGCCAGCTCCCAAAAAAGCGAGTTGAAAAATGGAGCTCAGGGGCACTGCAATTCACAAACCTGCAGAGTTATAAATGATAACTCTCGTCCACAAATATATTGAGGGAAGGCAACGAAGAGGATCTGAAAGCAAGGCAGAATTGCAGGAAACAGATTTCAGGAGGTCGATTCGAATCGCCTTTAAAGCACATGAAAAGCAGCAAAACGTCGACAATGATGCCCTTGGCCAAAAAGGGCGTATGCGTTTTTTCCTGAATATATTCAGGAAAAAACGCATACGCCCTTTTTGGCCAACCAAGCAACCTGGAAAGGCAAATCAGCGCTACAAAGAAGTCTCGCTTCCCATCGGTCAAAAGGGCCATGCGGAAAAAAGTGTCAAAACCAGAAATGCAGAACAGGCCATGGAGAAATGGGAGCCTTGCTACGCTGATGGGCGGGATGTAAATTGCCAACAGCCACTCTGGAGAAGTGAACGGTGTGTCCTGAAACATCGAAAAAACACAGCTTAGAGCGCATAGGGCACTTCCACTCATGGGCGTATAAATTGGGAAAACTAAAAATCAGCAAGACACAGGCACCCCAAAGTTTGGGGCTGCTCTGTTGACAAGAACCTCCACTTCGTGACACCTTAAATATCCCAGGAAAGAGAAAAATGGATAAAGAAGTGGTGGTCCTTATGTACAATGGAATATCCCTCAGCCATGAAATCAATGTCATAAGGCTTTTAGCAGCATGATGAGTGGCTTTAGCTACGACGATTCTAAGTGAAATAAGTCATACAGAAAAACACACTTATTATAAGCTATCACTTATAGAGGGAATGTAAAAACCGCTACACTTGAACTGAATTACAAAACAGAACAGAGTCACACGTTTAGAAAACACACTATGGCTGCTTAACGGGAAAGGTGGGGTGGGGTGATGCATAAAACAAGGGTTTCAAATGAGCTCAGATACCGTTCCATAAACCCAATATGTAATAGAAAGACCTACTCCTTGCTCAGTGAACTGGACTCAACACCCCCTATTCACCGCGCAAGAATATATCTGACTAGTAAGAATCTTAAAACCTATGTATTGATATCTCTCTGGAAGTGAGTCAAGTGGGTGTAAAGCGGCAGAAACACAGCCGTGAAAAGCAGCTAAACCCCATTATAAAAATAAATTACTTTTAAAAACCCGTGAAACAAAGACAGTGA
The DNA here is from genome assembly GCF_028023285.1 of Balaenoptera ricei. NCBI lineage: Eukaryota > Metazoa > Chordata > Mammalia > Artiodactyla > Balaenopteridae > Balaenoptera > Balaenoptera ricei. The sequence continues at coordinate 41,699,934 of NC_082642.1, read as the reverse complement.
AAGAGAGAGAAATTCTTACAAAATTCGTTCAGGGGCTGTGATGCAACCTGGATTGACCATATCTAGACCCACAGCTGGAGGAGACATAAGGGTGGACACTCTCGGGGCTGAGAGGTTTGGTGAGGTTGGGGGAGCAAACGCAGACCCTTTCAAGTAATACTGCATGGTACCCATCCCATGGGTCCCAAATCTCCAGGTTCAAGGGCATCTTCCTACCTCGAAAACATGCATGAGAAACCCAGAAGGTGGTACACCGTGTGATCGGGAAAGGTTTCTAAAACGCACCTCATTTCTCATCTCCTTGTGCTCGGGTTCGCCATTCCAGCCGCTTTACTAGCAATCTCCCTCCTTGGAGAATCAGCACCTTTAACCTCCCGTTCCGTACAGCTTGCAATTTGTCCTGAGGATGAACGGGAAGAGGGGGAGCCAATGAGAGACTAGCTCTAGGTGTTGGGACAGGCACAGGTCACTCTATTTTCCCATCAGGAAGAAGAATTAACCACAGGCTCAGCCTGCCGCCCGGAAGCAGAATAGGGCCTGAGGTGAACCTGCGCTTTTGCGGCCAGCTCCCAAAAAAGCGAGTTGAAAAATGGAGCTCAGGGGCACTGCAATTCACAAACCTGCAGAGTTATAAATGATAACTCTCGTCCACAAATATATTGAGGGAAGGCAACGAAGAGGATCTGAAAGCAAGGCAGAATTGCAGGAAACAGATTTCAGGAGGTCGATTCGAATCGCCTTTAAAGCACATGAAAAGCAGCAAAACGTCGACAATGATGCCCTTGGCCAAAAAGGGCGTATGTGTTTTTTCCTGAATATATTCAGGAAAAAACGCATACGCCCTTTTTGGCCAACCAAGCAACCTGGAAAGGCAAATCAGCGCTACAAAGAAGTCTCGCTTCCCATCGGTCAAAAGGGCCATGCGGAAAAAAGTGTCAAAACCAGAAATGCAGAACAGGCCATGGAGAAATGGGAGCCTTGCTACGCTGATGGGCGGGATGTAAATTGCCAACAGCCACTCTGGAGAAGTGAACGGTGTGTCCTGAAACATCGAAAAAACACAGCTTAGAGCGCATAGGGCACTTCCACTCATGGGCGTATAAATTGGGAAAACTAAAAATCAGCAAGACACAGGCACCCCAAAGTTTGGGGCTGCTCTGTTGACAAGAACCTCCACTTCGTGACACCTTAAATATCCCAGGAAAGAGAAAAATGGATAAAGAAGTGGTGGTCCTTATGTACAATGGAATATCCCTCAGCCATGAAATCAATGTCATAAGGCTAGTAGCAGCATGATGAGTGGCTTTAGCTACGACGATTCTAAGTGAAATAAGTCATACAGAAAAACACACTTATTATAAGCTATCACTTATAGAGGGAATGTAAAAACCGCTACACTTGAACTGAATTACAAAACAGAACAGAGTCACACGTTTAGAAAACACACTATGGCTGCTTAACGGGAAAGGTGGGGTGGGGTGATGCATAAAACAAGGGTTTCAAATGAGCTCAGATACCGTTCCATAAACCCAATATGTAATAGAAAGACCTACTCCTTGCTCAGTGAACTGGACTCAACACCCCCTATTCACCGCGCAAGAATATATCTGACTAGTAAGAATCTTAAAACCTATGTATTGATATCTCTCTGGAAGTGAGTCAAGTGGGTGTAAAGCGGCAGAAACACAGCCGTGAAAAGCAGCTAAACCCCATTATAAAAATAAATTACTTTTAAAAACCCGTGAAACAAAGACAGTGAAAGAGAGAGAAATTCTTACAAAATTCGTTCAGGGGCTGTGATGCAACCTGGATTGACCATATCTAGACCCACAGCTGGAGGAGACATAAGGGTGGACACTCTCGGGGCTGAGAGGTTTGGTGAGTTTGGGGGAGCAAACGCAGACCCTTTCAAGTAATACTGCGTGGTACCCATCCCATGGGTCCCAAATCTCCAGGTTCAAGGGCATCTTCCTACCTCGAAAACATGCATGAGAAACCCAGAAGGTGGTACACTGTGTGATCGGGAAAGGTTTCTAAAACGCACCTCATTTCTCATCTCCTTGTGCTCGGGTTCGCCATTCCAGCCGCTTTACTAGCAATCTCCCTCCTTGGAGAATCAGCACCTTTAACCTCCCGTTCCGTACAGCTTGCAATTTGTCCTGAGGATGAACGGGAAGAGGGGGAGCCAATGAGAGACTAGCTCTAGGTGTTGGGACAGGCACAGGTCACTCTATTTTCCCATCAGGAAGAAGAATTAACCACAGGCTCAGCCTGCCGCCCGGAAGCAGAATAGGGCCTGAGGTGAACCTGCGCTTTTGCGGCCAGCTCCCAAAAAAGCGAGTTGAAAAATGGAGCTCAGGGGCACTGCAATTCACAAACCTGCAGAGTTATAAATGATAACTCTCGTCCACAAATATATTGAGGGAAGGCAACGAAGAGGATCTGAAAGCAAGGCAGAATTGCAGGAAACAGATTTCAGGAGGTCGATTGGAATCGCCTTTAAAGCACATGAAAAGCAGCAAAACGTCGACAATGATGCCCTTGGCCAAAAAGGGCGTATGCGTTTTTTCCTGAATATATTCAGGAAAAAACGCATACGCCCTTTTCGGCCAACCAAGCAACCTGGAAAGGCAAATCAGCGCTACAAAGAAGTCTCGCTTCCCATCGGTCAAAAGGGCCATGCGGAAAAAAGTGTCAAAACCAGAAATGCAGAACAGGCCATGGAGAAATGGGAGCCTTGCTACGCTGATGGGCGGGATGTAAATTGCCAACAGCCACTCTGGAGAAGTGTACGGTGTGTCCTGAAACATCGAAAAAACACAGCTTAGAGCGCATAGGGCACTTCCACTCATGGGCGTATAAATTGGGAAAACTAAAAATCAGCAAGACACAGGCAGCCCAAAGTTTGGGGCTGCTCTGTTGACAAGAACCTCCACTTCGTGACACCTTAAATATCCCAGGAAAGAGAAAAATGGATAAAGAAGTGGTGGTCCTTATGTACAATGGAATATCCCTCAGCCATGAAATCAATGTCATAAGGCTAGTAGCAGCATGATGAGTGGCTTTAGCTACGACCATTCTAAGTGAAATAAGTCATACAGAAAAACACACTTATTATAAGCTATCACTTATAGAGGGAATGTAAAAACCGCTACACTTGAACTGAATTACAAAACAGAACAGAGTCACACGTTTAGAAAACACACTATGGCTGCTTAACGGGAAAGGTGGGGTGGGGTGATGCATAAAACAAGGGTTTCAAATGAGCTCAGATACCGTTCCATAAACCCCATATGTAATAGAAAGACCTACTCCTTGCTCAGTGAACTGGACTCAACACCCCCTATTCACCGCACAAGAATATATCTGACTAGTAAGAATCTTAAAACCTATGTATTGATATCTCTCTGGAAGTGAGTCAAGTGGGTGTAAAGCGGCAGAAACACAGCCGTGAAAAGCAGCTAAACCCCATTATAAAAATAAATTCCTTTTAAAAACCCGTGAAACAAAGACAGTGAAAGAGAGAGAAATTCTTACAAAATTCGTTCAGGGGCTGTGATGCAACCTGGATTGACCATATCTAGACCCACAGCTGGATGAGACATAAGGGTGGACACTCTCGCGGCTGAGAGGTTTGGTGAGGTTGGGGGAGCAAACGCAGAGCCTTTAAAGTAATACTGCCTGTTACCCATCCCATGGGTCCCAAATCTGCAGGTTCAAGGGCATCTTCCTACCTCGAAAACATGCATGAGAAACCCAGAAGGTGGTACACCGTGTGATCGGGAAAGGTTTCTAAAACGCACCTCATTTCTCATCTCCTTGTGCTCGGGTTCGCCATTCCAGCCGCTTTACTAGCAATCTCCCTCCTTGGAGAATCAGCACCTTTAACCTCCCGTTCCGTACAGCTTGCAATTTGTCCTGAGGATGAACGGGAAGAGGGGGAGCCAATGAGAGACTAGCTCTAGGTGTTGGGACAGGCACAGGTCACTCTATTTTCCCATCAGGAAGAAGAATTAACCACAGGCTCAGCCTGCCGCCCGGAAGCAGAATAGGGCCTGAGGCGATCCTGCGCTTTTGAGGCCAGCTCCCAAAAAAGCGAGTTGAAAAATGGAGCTCAGGGGCACTGCAATTCACAAACCTGCAGAGTTATAAATGATAACTCTCGTCCACAAATATATTGAGGGAAGGCAACGAAGAGGATCTGAAAGCAAGGCAGAATTGCAGGAAACAGATTTCAGGAGGTCGATTCGAATCGCCTTTAAAGCACATGAAAAGCAGCAAAACGTCGACAATGATGCCCTTGGCCAAAAAGGGCGTATGCGTTTTTTCCTGAATATATTCAGGAAAAAACGCATACGCCCTTTTTGGCCAACCAAGCAACCTGGAAAGGCAAATCAGCGCTACAAAGAAGTCTCGCTTCCCATCGGTCAAAAGGGCCATGCGGAAAAAAGTGTCAAAACCAGAAATGCAGAACAGGCCATGGAGAAATGGGAGCCTTGCTACGCTGATGGGCGGGATGTAAATTGCCAACAGCCACTCTGGAGAAGTGAACGGTGTGTCCTGAAACATCGAAAAAACACAGCTTAGAGCGCATAGGGCACTTCCACTCATGGGCGTATAAATTGGGAAAACTAAAAATCAGCAAGACACAGGCACCCCAAAGTTTGGGGCTGCTCTGTTGACAAGAACCTCCACTTCGTGACACCTTAAATATCCCAGGAAAGAGAAAAATGGATAAAGAAGTGGTGGTCCTTATGTACAATGGAATATCCCTCAGCCATGAAATCAATGTCATAAGGCTAGTAGCAGCATGATGAGTGGCTTTAGCTACGACGATTCTAAGTGAAATAAGTCATACAGAAAAACACACTTATTATAAGCTATCACTTATAGAGGGAATGTAAAAACCGCTACACTTGAACTGAATTACAAAACAGAACAGAGTCACACGTTTAGAAAACACACTATGGCTGCTTAACGGGAAAGGTGGGGTGGGGTGATGCATAAAACAAGGGTTTCAAATGAGCTCAGATACCGTTCCATAAACCCAATATGTAATAGAAAGACCTACTCCTTGCTCAGTGAACTGGACTCAACACCCCCTATTCACCGTGCAAGAATATATCTGACTAGTAAGAATCTTAAAACCTATGTATTGATATCTCTCTGGAAGTGAGTCAAGTGGGTGTAAAGCGGCAGAAACACAGCCGTGAAAAGCAGCTAAACCCCATTATAAAAATAAATTACTTTTAAAAACCCGTGAAACAAAGACAGTGAAAGAGAGAGAAATTCTTACAAAATTCGTTCAGGGGCTGTGATGCAACCTGGATTGACCATATCTATACCCACAGCTGGATGAGACATAAGGGTGGACACTCTCGCGGCTGAGAGGTTTGGTGAGGTTGGGGGAGCAAACGCAGAGCCTTTAAAGTAATACTGCCTGTTACCCATCCCATGGGTCCCAAATCTCCAGGTTCAAGGGCATCTTCCTACCTCGAAAACATGCATGAGAAACCCAGAAGGTGGTACACCGTGTGATCGGGAAAGGTTTCTAAAACGCACCTCATTTCTCATCTCCTTGTGCTCGGGTTCGCCATTCCAGCCGCTTTACTAGCAATCTCCCTCCTTGGAGAATCAGCACCTTTAACCTCCCGTTCCGTACAGCTTGCAATTTGTCCTGAGGATGAACGGGAAGAGGGGGAGCCAATGAGAGACTAGCTCTAGGTGTTGGGACAGGCACAAGTCACTCTATTTTCCCATCAGGAAGAAGAATTAACCACAGGCTCAGCCTGCAGCCCGGAAGCAGAATAGGGCCTGAGGGAATCCTGCGCTTTTGTGGCCAGCTCCCAAAAAAGCGAGTTGAAAAATGGAGCTCAGGGGCACTGCAATTCACAAACCTGCAGAGTTATAAATGATAACTCTCGTCCACAAATATATTGAGGGAAGGCAACGAAGAGGATCTGAAAGCAAGGCAGAATTGCAGGAAACAGATTTCAGGAGGTCGATTCGAATCGCCTTTAAAGCACATGAAAAGCGGCAAAACGTCGACAATGATGCCCTTGGCCAAAAAGGGCGTATGCGTTTTTTCCTGAATATATTCAGGAAAAAACGCATACGCCCTTTTTGGCCAACCAAGCAACCTGGAAAGGCAAATCAGCGCTACAAAGAAGTCTCGCTTCCCATCGGTCAAAAGGGCCATGCGGAAAAAAGTGTCAAAACCAGAAATGCAGGACAGGCCATGGAGAAATGGGAGCCTTGCTACGCTGATGGGCGGGATGTAAATTGCCAACAGCCACTCTGGAGAAGTGTACGGTGTGTCCTGAAACATCGAAAAAACACAGCTTAGAGCGCATAGGGCACTTCCACTCATGGGCGTATAAATTGGGAAAACTAAAAATCAGCAAGACACAGGCACCCCAAAGTTTGGGGCTGCTCTGTTGACAAGAACCTCCACTTCGTGACACCTTAAATATCCCAGGAAAGAGAAAAATGGATAAAGAAGTGGTGGTCCTTATGTACAATGGAATATCCCTCAGCCATGAAATCAATGTCATAAGGCTAGTAGCAGCATGATGAGTGGCTTTAGCTACGACGATTCTAAGTGAAATAAGTCATACAGAAAAACACACTTATTATAAGCTATCACTTATAGAGGGAATGTAAAAACTGCTACACTTGAACTGAATTACAAAACAGAACAGAGTCACACGTTTACAAAACACACTATGGCTGCTTAACGGGAAAGGTGGGGTGGGGTGATGCATAAAACAAGGGTTTCAAATGAGCTCAGATACCGTTCCATAAACCCCATATGTAATAGAAAGACCTACTCCTTGCTCAGTGAACTGGACTCAACACCCCCTATTCACCGCACAAGAATATATCTGACTAGTAAGAATCTTAAAACCTATGTATTGATATCTCTCTGGAAGTGAGTCAAGTGGCTGTAAAGCGGCAGAATCACAGCCGTCAAAAGCAGCTAAACCCCATTATAAAAATAAATTCCTTTTAAAAACCCGTGAAACAAAGACAGTGAAAGAGAGAGAAATTCTTACAAAATTCGTTCAGGGGCTGTGATGCAACCTGGATTGACCATATCTAGACCCACAGCTGGATGAGACATAAGGGTGGACACTCTCGCGGCTGAGAGGTTTGGTGAGGTTGGGGGAGCAAACGCAGAGCCTTTAAAGTAATACTGCCTGTTACCCATCCCATGGGTCCCAAATCTGCAGTTTCAAGGGCATCTTCCTACCTCGAAAACATGCATGAGAAACCCAGAAGGTGGTACACCGTGTGATCGGGAAAGGTTTCTAAAACGCACCTCATTTCTCATCTCCTTGTGCTCGGGTTCGCCATTCCAGCCGCTTTACTAGCAATCTCCCTCCTTGGAGAATCAGCACCTTTAACCTCCCGTTCCGTACAGCTTGCAATTTGTCCTGAGGATGAACGGGAAGAGGGGGAGCCAATGAGAGACTAGCTCTAGGTGTTGGGACAGGCACAGGTCACTCTATTTTCCCATCAGGAAGAAGAATTAACCACAGGCTCAGCCTGCCGCCGGGAAGCAGAATAGGGCCTGAGGCGATCCTGCGCTTTTGCGGACAGCTCCCAAAAAAGCGAGTTGAAAAATGGAGCTCAGGGGCACTGCAATTCACAAACCTGCAGAGTTATAAATGATAACTCTCGTCCACAAATATATTGAGGGAAGGCACCGAAGAGGATCTGAAAGCAAGGCAGAATTGCAGGAAACAGATTTCAGGAGGTCGATTCGAATCGCCTTTAAAGCACATGAAAAGTGGCAAAACGTCGACAATGATGCCCTTGGCAAAAAAGGGCGTATGCGTTTTTTCCTGAATATATTCAGGAAGAAACGCATACGCCCTTTTCGGCCAACCAAGCAACCTGGAAAGGCAAATCAGCGCTACAAAGAAGTCTCGCTTCCCATCGGTCAAAAGGGCCACGCGGAAAAAAGTGTCAAAACCAGAAATGCAGAACAGGCCATGGAGAAATGGGAGCCTTGCTACGCTGATGGGCGGGATGTAAATTGCCAACAGCCACTCTGGAGAAGTGTACGGTGTGTCCTGAAACATGAAAAAAACACAGCTTAGAGCGCATAGGGCACTTCCACTCATGGGCGTATAAATTGGGAAAACTAAAAATCAGCAAGACACAGGCACCCGAAAGTTTAGGGCTGCTCTGTTGACAAGAACCTCCACTTCATGACACCTTAAATATCCCAGGAAAGAGAAAAATGGATAAAGAAGTGGTGGTCCTTATGTACAATGGAATATCACTCAGCCATGAAATCAATGTCATAAGGCTAGTAGCAGCATGATGAGTGGCTTTAGCTACGACGATTCTAAGTGAAATAAGTCACACAGAAAAAGACACTTATCATAAGCTATCACTTATAGAGGGAATGTAAAAACCGCTACACTTGAACTGAATTACAAAACAGAACAGAGTCACACGTTTACAAAACACACTATGGCTGCTTAATGGGAAAGGTGGGGTGGGGTGATGAATAAAACAAGGGTTTCAAATGAGCTCAGATACCGTTCCATAAACCCCATATGTAATAGAAAGACCTACTCCTTGCTCAGTGAACTGGACTCAACACCCCCTATTCACCGCACAAGAATATATCTGACTAGTAAGAATCTTAAAACCTATGTATTGATATCTCTCTGGAAGTGAGTCAAGTGGCTGTAAAGCCGCATAAACACAGCCGTGAAAAACAGCTAAACCCCATTATAAAAATAAATTACTTTTAAAAACCCGTGAAACAAAGACAGTGAAAGAGAGAGAATTTCTTACAAAATTCGTTCAGGGGCTGTGATGCAACCTGGATTGACCATATCTAGACCCACAGCTGGATGAGACATAAGGGTGGACACTCTCGGGGCTGAGAGGTTTGGTGAGGTTGGGGGAGCAAACGCAGAGCCTTTAAAGTAATACTGCCTGTTACCCATCCCATGGGTCCCAAATCTGCAGGTTCAAGGGCATCTTCCTACCTCGAAAACATGCATGAGAAACCCAGAAGGTGGTACACCGTGTGATCGGGAAAGGTTTCTAAAACGCACCTCATTTCTCATCTCCTTGTGCTCGGGTTCGCCATTCCAGCCGCTTTACTAGCAATCTCCCTCCTTGGAGAATCAGCACCTTTAACCTCCCGTTCCGTACAGCTTGCAATTTGTCCTGAGGATGAACGGGAAGAGGGGGAGCCAATGAGAGACTAGCTCTAGGTGTTGGGACAGGCACAGGTCACTCTATTTTCCCATCAGGAAGAAGAATTAACCACAGGCTCAGCCTGCCGCCCGGAAGCAGAATAGGGCCTGAGGCGATCCTGTGCTTTTGCGGCCAGCTCCCAAAAAAGCGAGTTGAAAAATGGAGCTCAGGGGCACTGCAATTCACAAACCTGCAGAGTTATAAATGATAACTCTCGTCCACAAATATATTGAGGGAAGGCAACGAAGAGGATCTGAAAGCAAGGCAGAATTGCAGGAAACAGATTTCAGGAGGTCGATTCGAATCGCCTTTAAAGCACATGAAAAGCAGCAAAACGTCGACAATGATGCCCTTGGCCAAAAAGGGCATATGCGTTTTTTCCTGAATATATTCAGGAAAAAACGCATACGCCCTTTTTGGCCAACCAAGCAACCTGGAAAGGCAAATCAGCGCTACAAAGAAGTCTCGCTTCCCATCGGTCAAAAGGGCCATGCGGAAAAAAGTGTCAAAACCAGAAATGCAGAACAGGCCATGGAGAAATGGGAGCCTTGCTACGCTGATGGGCGGGATGTAAATTGCCAACAGCCACTCTGGAGAAGTGTACGGTGTGTCCTGAAACATCGAAAAAACACAGCTTAGAGCGCATAGGGCACTTCCACTCATGGGCGTATAAATTGGGAAAACTAAAAATCAGCAAGACACAGGCACCCCAAAGTTTGGGGCTGCTCTGTTGACAAGAACCTCCACTTCATGACACCTTAAATATCCCAGGAAAGAGAAAAATGGATAAAGAAGTGGTGGTCCTTATGTACAATGGAATATCACTCAGCCATGAAATCAATGTCATAAGGCTAGTAGCAGCATGATGAGTGGCTTTAGCCACGACGATTCTAAGTGAAATAAGTCATACAGAAAAACACACTTATTATAAGCTATCACTTATAGAGGGAATGTAAAAACTGCTACACTTGAACTGAATTACAAGACAGAACAGAGTCACACGTTTAGAAAACACATTATGGCTTCTTAACGGGAAAGGTGGGGTGGGGTGATGCATAAAACAAGGGTTTCAAATGAGCTCAGATACCGTTCCATAAACCCCATATGTAATAGAAAGACCTACTCCTTGCTCAGTGAACTGGACTCAACACCCCCTATTCACCGCACAAGAATATATCTGACTAGTAAGAATCTTAAAACCTATGTATTGATATCTCTCTGGAAGTGAGTCAAGTGGCTGTAAAGCGGCAGAAACACAGCCGTGAAAAGCAGCTAAACCCCATTATAAAAATAAATTACTTTTAAAAACCCGTGAAACAAAGACAGTGAAAGAGAGAGAAATTCTTACAAAATTCGTTCAGGGGCTGTGATGCAACCTGGATTGACCATATCTAGACCCACAGCTGGAGGAGACATAAGGGTGGACACTCTCGCGGCTGAGAGGTTTGGTGAGGTTGGGGGAGCAAACGCAGAGCCTTTAAAGTAATACTGCCTGTTACCCATCCCATGGGTCCCAAATCTCCAGGTTCAAGGGCATCTTCCTACCTCGAAAACATGCATGAGAAACCCAGAAGGTGGTACACCGTGTGATCGGGAAAGGTTTCTAAAACGCACCTCATTTCTCATCTCCTTGTGCTCGGGTTCGCCATTCCAGCCGCTTTACTAGCAATCTCCCTCCTTGGAGAATCAGCACCTTTAACCTCCCGTTCCGTACAGCTTGCAATTTGTCCTGAGGATGAACGGGAAGAGGGGGAGCCAATGAGAGACTAGCTCTAGGTGTTGGGACAGGCACAGGTCACTCTATTTTCCCATCAGGAAGAAGAATTAACCACAGGCTCAGCCTGCCGCCCAGAAGCAGAATAGGGCCTGAGGCAATCCTGCGCTTTTGTGGCCAGCTCCCAAAAAAGCGAGTTGAAAAATGGAGCTCAGGGGCACTGCAATTCACAAACCTGCAGAGTTATAAATGATAACTCTCGTCCACAAATATATTGAGGGAAGGCAACGAAGAGGATCTGAAAGCAAGGCAGAATTGCAGGAAACAGATTTCAGGAGGTCGATTCGAATCGCCTTTAAAGCACATGAAAAGCGGCAAAACGTCGACAATGATGCCCTTGGCCAAAAAGGGCGTATGCGTTTTTTCCTGAATATATTCAGGAAAAAACGCATACGCCCTTTTTGGCCAACCAAGCAACCTGGAAAGGCAAATCAGCGCTACAAAGAAGTCTCGCTTCCCATCGGTCAAAAGGGCCATGCGGAAAAAAGTGTCAAAACCAGAAATGCAGGACAGGCCATGGAGAAATGGGAGCCTTGCTACGCTGATGGGCGGGATGTAAATTGCCAACAGCCACTCTGGAGAAGTGTACGGTGTGTCCTGAAACATCGAAAAAACACAGCTTAGAGAGCATAGGGCACTTCCACTCATGGGCGTATAAATTGGGAAAACTAAAAATCAGCAAGACACAGGCACCCGAAAGTTTAGGGCTGCTCTGTTGACAAGAACCTCCACTTCGTGACACCTTAAATATCCCAGGAAAGAGAAAAATGGATAAAGAAGTGGTGGTCCTTATGTACAATGGAATATCACTCAGCCATGAAATCAATGTCATAAGGCTAGTAGCAGCATGATGAGTGGCTTTAGCTACGACGATTCTAAGTGAAATAAGTCACACAGAAAAAGACACTTATCATAAGCTATCACTTATAGAGGGAATGTAAAAACCGCTACACTTGAACTGAATTACAAAACAGAACAGAGTCACACGTTTACAAAACACACTATGGCTGCTTAACGGGAAAGGTGGGGTGGGGTGATGAATAAAACAAGGGTTTCAAATGAGCTCAGATACCGTTCCATAAACCCAATATGTAATAGAAAGACCTACTCCTTGCTCAGTGAACTGGACTCAACACCCCCTATTCACCGCACAAGAATATATCTGACTAGTAAGAATCTTAAAACCTATGTATTGATATCTCTCTGGAAGTGAGTCAAGTGCCTGTAAAGCCGCATAAACACAGCCGTGAAAAACAGCTAAACCCCATTATAAAAATAAATTACTTTTAAAAACCCGTGAAACAAAGACAGTGAAAGAGAGAGAATTTCTTACAAAATTCGTTCAGGGGCTGTGATGCAACCTGGATTGACCATATCTAGACCCACAGCTGGATGAGACATAAGGGTGGACACTCTCGGGGCTGAGAGGTTTGGTGAGGTTGGGGGAGCAAACGCAGAGCCTTTAAAGTAATACTGCCTGTTACCCATCCCATGGGTCCCAAATCTCCAGGTTCAAGGGCATCTTCCTACCTCGAAAACATGCATGAGAAACCCAGAAGGTGGTACACCGTGTGATCGGGAAAGGTTTCTAAAACGCACCTCATTTCTCATCTCCTTGTGCTCGGGTTCGCCATTCCAGCCGCTTTACTAGCAATCTCCCTCCTTGGAGAATCAGCACCTTTAACCTCCCGTTCCGTACAGCTTGCAATTTGTCCTGAGGATGAACGGGAAGAGGGGGAGCCAATGAGAGACTAGCTCTAGGTGTTGGGACAGGCACAGGTCACTCTATTTTCCCATCAGGAAGAAGAATTAACCACAGGCTCAGCCTGCCGCCCGGAAGCAGAATAGGGCCTGAGGCGATCCTGCGCTTTTGCGGCCAGCTCCCAAAAAAGCGAGTTGAAAAATGGAGCTCAGGGGCACTGCAATTCACAAACCTGCAGAGTTATAAATGATAACTCTCGTCCACAAATATATTGAGGGAAGGCAACGAAGAGGATCTGAAAGCAAGGCAGAATTGCAGGAAACAGATTTCAGGAGGTCGATTCGAATCGCCTTTAAAGCACATGAAAAGCAGCAAAACGTCGACAATGATGCCCTTGGCCAAAAAGGGCGTATGCGTTTTTTCCTGAATATATTCAGGAAAAAACGCATACGCCCTTTTTGGCCAACCAAGCAACCTGGAAAGGCAAATCAGCGCTACAAAGAAGTCTCGCTTCCCATCGGTCAAAAGGGCCATGCGGAAAAAAGTGTCAAAACCAGAAATGCAGAACAGGCCATGGAGAAATGGGAGCCTTGCTACGCTGATGGGCGGGATGTAAATTGCCAACAGCCACTCTGGAGAAGTGAACGGTGTGTCCTGAAACATCGAAAAAACACAGCTTAGAGCGCATAGGGCACTTCCACTCATGGGCGTATAAATTGGGAAAACTAAAAATCAGCAAGACACAGGCACCCCAAAGTTTGGGGCTGCTCTGTTGACAAGAACCTCCACTTCGTGACACCTTAAATATCCCAGGAAAGAGAAAAATGGATAAAGAAGTGGTGGTCCTTATGTACAATGGAATATCCCTCAGCCATGAAATCAATGTCATAAGGCTAGTAGCAGCATGATGAGTGGCTTTAGCTACGACGATTCTAAGTGAAATAAGTCATACAGAAAAACACACTTATTATAAGCTATCACTTATAGAGGGAATGTAAAAACCGCTACACTTGAACTGAATTACAAAACAGAACAGAGTCACACGTTTAGAAAACACACTATGGCTGCTTAACGGGAAAGGTGGGGTGGGGTGATGCATAAAACAAGGGTTTCAAATGAGCTCAGATACCGTTCCATAAACCCAATATGTAATAGAAAGACCTACTCCTTGCTCAGTGAACTGGACTCAACACCCCCTATTCACCGCGCAAGAATATATCTGACTAGTAAGAATCTTAAAACCTATGTATTGATATCTCTCTGGAAGTGAGTCAAGTGGGTGTAAAGCGGCAGAAACACAGCCGTGAAAAGCAGCTAAACCCCATTATAAAAATAAATTACTTTTAAAAACCCGTGAAACAAAGACAGTGAAAGAGAGAGAAATTCTTACAAAATTCGTTCAGGGGCTGTGATGCAACCTGGATTGACCATATCTAGACCCACAGCTGGAGGAGACATAAGGGTGGACACTCTCGGGGCTGAGAGGTTTGGTGAGTTTGGGGGAGCAAACGCAGACCCTTTCAAGTAATACTGCGTGGTACCCATCCCATGGGTCCCAAATCTCCAGGTTCAAGGGCATCTTCCTACCTCGAAAACATGCATGAGAAACCCAGAAGGTGGTACACTGTGTGATCGGGAAAGGTTTCTAAAACGCACCTCATTTCTCATCTCCTTGTGCTCGGGTTCGCCATTCCAGCCGCTTTACTAGCAATCTCCCTCCTTGGAGAATCAGCACCTTTAACCTCCCGTTCCGTACAGCTTGCAATTTGTCCTGAGGATGAACGGGAAGAGGGGGAGCCAATGAGAGACTAGCTCTAGGTGTTGGGACAGGCACAGGTCACTCTATTTTCCCATCAGGAAGAAGAATTAACCACAGGCTCAGCCTGCCGCCCGGAAGCAGAATAGGGCCTGAGGTGAACCTGCGCTTTTGCGGCCAGCTCCCAAAAAAGCGAGTTGAAAAATGGAGCTCAGGGGCACTGCAATTCACAAACCTGCAGAGTTATAAATGATAACTCTCGTCCACAAATATATTGAGGGAAGGCAACGAAGAGGATCTGAAAGCAAGGCAGAATTGCAGGAAACAGATTTCAGGAGGTCGATTGGAATCGCCTTTAAAGCACATGAAAAGCAGCAAAACGTCGACAATGATGCCCTTGGCCAAAAAGGGCGTATGCGTTTTTTCCTGAATATATTCAGGAAAAAACGCATACGCCCTTTTCGGCCAACCAAGCAACCTGGAAAGGCAAATCAGCGCTACAAAGAAGTCTCGCTTCCCATCGGTCAAAAGGGCCATGCGGAAAAAAGTGTCAAAACCAGAAATGCAGAACAGGCCATGGAGAAATGGGAGCCTTGCTACGCTGATGGGCGGGATGTAAATTGCCAACAGCCACTCTGGAGAAGTGTACGGTGTGTCCTGAAACATCGAAAAAACACAGCTTAGAGCGCATAGGGCACTTCCACTCATGGGCGTATAAATTGGGAAAACTAAAAATCAGCAAGACACAGGCAGCCCAAAGTTTGGGGCTGCTCTGTTGACAAGAACCTCCACTTCGTGACACCTTAAATATCCCAGGAAAGAGAAAAATGGATAAAGAAGTGGTGGTCCTTATGTACAATGGAATATCCCTCAGCCATGAAATCAATGTCATAAGGCTAGTAGCAGCATGATGAGTGGCTTTAGCTACGACCATTCTAAGTGAAATAAGTCATACAGAAAAACACACTTATTATAAGCTATCACTTATAGAGGGAATGTAAAAACCGCTACACTTGAACTGAATTACAAAACAGAACAGAGTCACACGTTTAGAAAACACACTATGGCTGCTTAACGGGAAAGGTGGGGTGGGGTGATGCATAAAACAAGGGTTTCAAATGAGCTCAGATACCGTTCCATAAACCCCATATGTAATAGAAAGACCTACTCCTTGCTCAGTGAACTGGACTCAACACCCCCTATTCACCGCACAAGAATATATCTGACTAGTAAGAATCTTAAAACCTATGTATTGATATCTCTCTGGAAGTGAGTCAAGTGGGTGTAAAGCGGCAGAAACACAGCCGTGAAAAGCAGCTAAACCCCATTATAAAAATAAATTCCTTTTAAAAACCCGTGAAACAAAGACAGTGAAAGAGAGAGAAATTCTTACAAAATTCGTTCAGGGGCTGTGATGCAACCTGGATTGACCATATCTAGACCCACAGCTGGATGAGACATAAGGGTGGACACTCTCGCGGCTGAGAGGTTTGGTGAGGTTGGGGGAGCAAACGCAGAGCCTTTAAAGTAATACTGCCTGTTACCCATCCCATGGGTCCCAAATCTGCAGGTTCAAGGGCATCTTCCTACCTCGAAAACATGCATGAGAAACCCAGAAGGTGGTACACCGTGTGATCGGGAAAGGTTTCTAAAACGCACCTCATTTCTCATCTCCTTGTGCTCGGGTTCGCCATTCCAGCCGCTTTACTAGCAATCTCCCTCCTTGGAGAATCAGCACCTTTAACCTCCCGTTCCGTACAGCTTGCAATTTGTCCTGAGGATGAACGGGAAGAGGGGGAGCCAATGAGAGACTAGCTCTAGGTGTTGGGACAGGCACAGGTCACTCTATTTTCCCATCAGGAAGAAGAATTAACCACAGGCTCAGCCTGCCGCCCGGAAGCAGAATAGGGCCTGAGGCGATCCTGCGCTTTTGCGGCCAGCTCCCAAAAAAGCGAGTTGAAAAATGGAGCTCAGGGGCACTGCAATTCACAAACCTGCAGAGTTATAAATGATAACTCTCGTCCACAAATATATTGAGGGAAGGCAACGAAGAGGATCTGAAAGCAAGGCAGAATTGCAGGAAACAGATTTCAGGAGGTCGATTCGAATCGCCTTTAAAGCACATGAAAAGCAGCAAAACGTCGACAATGATGCCCTTGGCCAAAAAGGGCGTATGCGTTTTTTCCTGAATATATTCAGGAAAAAAACGCATACGCCCTTTTTGGCCAACCAAGCAACCTGGAAAGGCAAATCAGCGCTACAAAGAAGTCTCGCTTCCCATCGGTCAAAAGGGCCATGCGGAAAATGTGTCAAAACCAGAAATGCAGAACAGGCCATGGAGAAATGGGAGCCTTGCTACGCTGATGGGCGGGATGTAAATTGCCAACAGCCACTCTGGAGAAGTGAACGGTGTGTCCTGAAACATCGAAAAAACACAGCTTAGAGCGCATAGGGCACTTCCACTCATGGGCGTATAAATTGGGAAAACTAAAAATCAGCAAGACACAGGCACCCCAAAGTTTGGGGCTGCTCTGTTGACAAGAACCTCCACTTCGTGACACCTTAAATATCCCAGGAAAGAGAAAAATGGATAAAGAAGTGGTGGTCCTTATGTACAATGGAATATCCCTCAGCCATGAAATCAATGTCATAAGGCTAGTAGCAGCATGATGAGTGGCTTTAGCTACGACGATTCTAAGTGAAATAAGTCATACAGAAAAACACACTTATTATAAGCTATCACTTATAGAGGGAATGTAAAAACCGCTACACTTGAACTGAATTACAAAACAGAACAGAGTCACACGTTTAGAAAACACACTATGGCTGCTTAACGGGAAAGGTGGGGTGGGGTGATGCATAAAACAAGGGTTTCAAATGAGCTCAGATACCGTTCCATAAACCCAATATGTAATAGAAAGACCTACTCCTTGCTCAGTGAACTGGACTCAACACCCCCTATTCACCGTGCAAGAATATATCTGACTAGTAAGAATCTTAAAACCTATGTATTGATATCTCTCTGGAAGTGAGTCAAGTGGGTGTAAAGCGGCAGAAACACAGCCGTGAAAAGCAGCTAAACCCCATTATAAAAATAAATTACTTTTAAAAACCCGTGAAACAAAGACAGTGAAAGAGAGAGAAATTCTTACAAAATTCGTTCAGGGGCTGTGATGCAACCTGGATTGACCATATCTATACCCACAGCTGGATGAGACATAAGGGTGGACACTCTCGCGGCTGAGAGGTTTGGTGAGGTTGGGGGAGCAAACGCAGAGCCTTTAAAGTAATACTGCCTGTTACCCATCCCATGGGTCCCAAATCTCCAGGTTCAAGGGCATCTTCCTACCTCGAAAACATGCATGAGAAACCCAGAAGGTGGTACACCGTGTGATCGGGAAAGGTTTCTAAAACGCACCTCATTTCTCATCTCCTTGTGCTCGGGTTCGCCATTCCAGCCGCTTTACTAGCAATCTCCCTCCTTGGAGAATCAGCACCTTTAACCTCCCGTTCCGTACAGCTTGCAATTTGTCCTGAGGATGAACGGGAAGAGGGGGAGCCAATGAGAGACTAGCTCTAGGTGTTGGGACAGGCACAAGTCACTCTATTTTCCCATCAGGAAGAAGAATTAACCACAGGCTCAGCCTGCAGCCCGGAAGCAGAATAGGGCCTGAGGGAATCCTGCGCTTTTGTGGCCAGCTCCCAAAAAAGCGAGTTGAAAAATGGAGCTCAGGGGCACTGCAATTCACAAACCTGCAGAGTTATAAATGATAACTCTCGTCCACAAATATATTGAGGGAAGGCAACGAAGAGGATCTGAAAGCAAGGCAGAATTGCAGGAAACAGATTTCAGGAGGTCGATTCGAATCGCCTTTAAAGCACATGAAAAGCGGCAAAACGTCGACAATGATGCCCTTGGCCAAAAAGGGCGTATGCGTTTTTTCCTGAATATATTCAGGAAAAAACGCATACGCCCTTTTTGGCCAACCAAGCAACCTGGAAAGGCAAATCAGCGCTACAAAGAAGTCTCGCTTCCCATCGGTCAAAAGGGCCATGCGGAAAAAAGTGTCAAAACCAGAAATGCAGGACAGGCCATGGAGAAATGGGAGCCTTGCTACGCTGATGGGCGGGATGTAAATTGCCAACAGCCACTCTGGAGAAGTGTACGGTGTGTCCTGAAACATCGAAAAAACACAGCTTAGAGCGCATAGGGCACTTCCACTCATGGGCGTATAAATTGGGAAAACTAAAAATCAGCAAGACACAGGCACCCCAAAGTTTGGGGCTGCTCTGTTGACAAGAACCTCCACTTCGTGACACCTTAAATATCCCAGGAAAGAGAAAAATGGATAAAGAAGTGGTGGTCCTTATGTACAATGGAATATCCCTCAGCCATGAAATCAATGTCATAAGGCTAGTAGCAGCATGATGAGTGGCTTTAGCTACGACGATTCTAAGTGAAATAAGTCATACAGAAAAACACACTTATTATAAGCTATCACTTATAGAGGGAATGTAAAAACTGCTACACTTGAACTGAATTACAAAACAGAACAGAGTCACACGTTTACAAAACACACTATGGCTGCTTAACGGGAAAGGTGGGGTGGGGTGATGCATAAAACAAGGGTTTCAAATGAGCTCAGATACCGTTCCATAAACCCCATATGTAATAGAAAGACCTACTCCTTGCTCAGTGAACTGGACTCAACACCCCCTATTCACCGCACAAGAATATATCTGACTAGTAAGAATCTTAAAACCTATGTATTGATATCTCTCTGGAAGTGAGTCAAGTGGCTGTAAAGCGGCAGAATCACAGCCGTCAAAAGCAGCTAAACCCCATTATAAAAATAAATTCCTTTTAAAAACCCGTGAAACAAAGACAGTGAAAGAGAGAGAAATTCTTACAAAATTCGTTCAGGGGCTGTGATGCAACCTGGATTGACCATATCTAGACCCACAGCTGGATGAGACATAAGGGTGGACACTCTCGCGGCTGAGAGGTTTGGTGAGGTTGGGGGAGCAAACGCAGAGCCTTTAAAGTAATACTGCCTGTTACCCATCCCATGGGTCCCAAATCTGCAGTTTCAAGGGCATCTTCCTACCTCGAAAACATGCATGAGAAACCCAGAAGGTGGTACACCGTGTGATCGGGAAAGGTTTCTAAAACGCACCTCATTTCTCATCTCCTTGTGCTCGGGTTCGCCATTCCAGCCGCTTTACTAGCAATCTCCCTCCTTGGAGAATCAGCACCTTTAACCTCCCGTTCCGTACAGCTTGCAATTTGTCCTGAGGATGAACGGGAAGAGGGGGAGCCAATGAGAGACTAGCTCTAGGTGTTGGGACAGGCACAGGTCACTCTATTTTCCCATCAGGAAGAAGAATTAACCACAGGCTCAGCCTGCCGCCGGGAAGCAGAATAGGGCCTGAGGCGATCCTGCGCTTTTGCGGACAGCTCCCAAAAAAGCGAGTTGAAAAATGGAGCTCAGGGGCACTGCAATTCACAAACCTGCAGAGTTATAAATGATAACTCTCGTCCACAAATATATTGAGGGAAGGCACCGAAGAGGATCTGAAAGCAAGGCAGAATTGCAGGAAACAGATTTCAGGAGGTCGATTCGAATCGCCTTTAAAGCACATGAAAAGTGGCAAAACGTCGACAATGATGCCCTTGGCCAAAAAGGGCGTATGCGTTTTTTCCTGAATATATTCAGGAAGAAACGCATACGCCCTTTTCGGCCAACCAAGCAACCTGGAAAGGCAAATCAGCGCTACAAAGAAGTCTCGCTTCCCATCGGTCAAAAGGGCCACGCGGAAAAAAGTGTCAAAACCAGAAATGCAGAACAGGCCATGGAGAAATGGGAGCCTTGCTACGCTGATGGGCGGGATGTAAATTGCCAACAGCCACTCTGGAGAAGTGTACGGTGTGTCCTGAAACATGAAAAAAACACAGCTTAGAGCGCATAGGGCACTTCCACTCATGGGCGTATAAATTGGGAAAACTAAAAATCAGCAAGACACAGGCACCCGAAAGTTTAGGGCTGCTCTGTTGACAAGAACCTCCACTTCATGACACCTTAAATATCCCAGGAAAGAGAAAAATGGATAAAGAAGTGGTGGTCCTTATGTACAATGGAATATCCCTCAGCCATGAAATCAATGTCATAAGGCTAGTAGCAGCATGATGAGTGGCTTTAGCTACGACGATTCTAAGTGAAATAAGTCATACAGAAAAACACACTTATTATAAGCTATCACTTATAGAGGGAATGTAAAAACCGCTACACTTGAACTGAATTACAAAACAGAACAGAGTCACACGTTTAGAAAACACACTATGGCTGCTTAACGGGAAAGGTGGGGTGGGGTGATGCATAAAACAAGGGTTTCAAATGAGCTCAGATACCGTTCCATAAACCCAATATGTAATAGAAAGACCTACTCCTTGCTCAGTGAACTGGACTCAACACCCCCTATTCACCGCGCAAGAATATATCTGACTAGTAAGAATCTTAAAACCTATGTATTGATATCTCTCTGGAAGTGAGTCAAGTGGGTGTAAAGCGGCAGAAACACAGCCGTGAAAAGCAGCTAAACCCCATTATAAAAATAAATTACTTTTAAAAACCCGTGAAACAAAGACAGTGAAAGAGAGAGAAATTCTTACAAAATTCGTTCAGGGGCTGTGATGCAACCTGGATTGACCATATCTAGACCCACAGCTGGAGGAGACATAAGGGTGGACACTCTCGGGGCTGAGAGGTTTGGTGAGTTTGGGGGAGCAAACGCAGACCCTTTCAAGTAATACTGCGTGGTACCCATCCCATGGGTCCCAAATCTCCAGGTTCAAGGGCATCTTCCTACCTCGAAAACATGCATGAGAAACCCAGAAGGTGGTACACTGTGTGATCGGGAAAGGTTTCTAAAACGCACCTCATTTCTCATCTCCTTGTGCTCGGGTTCGCCATTCCAGCCGCTTTACTAGCAATCTCCCTCCTTGGAGAATCAGCACCTTTAACCTCCCGTTCCGTACAGCTTGCAATTTGTCCTGAGGATGAACGGGAAGAGGGGGAGCCAATGAGAGACTAGCTCTAGGTGTTGGGACAGGCACAGGTCACTCTATTTTCCCATCAGGAAGAAGAATTAACCACAGGCTCAGCCTGCCGCCCGGAAGCAGAATAGGGCCTGAGGTGAACCTGCGCTTTTGCGGCCAGCTCCCAAAAAAGCGAGTTGAAAAATGGAGCTCAGGGGCACTGCAATTCACAAACCTGCAGAGTTATAAATGATAACTCTCGTCCACAAATATATTGAGGGAAGGCAACGAAGAGGATCTGAAAGCAAGGCAGAATTGCAGGAAACAGATTTCAGGAGGTCGATTGGAATCGCCTTTAAAGCACATGAAAAGCAGCAAAACGTCGACAATGATGCCCTTGGCCAAAAAGGGCGTATGCGTTTTTTCCTGAATATATTCAGGAAAAAACGCATACGCCCTTTTCGGCCAACCAAGCAACCTGGAAAGGCAAATCAGCGCTACAAAGAAGTCTCGCTTCCCATCGGTCAAAAGGGCCATGCGGAAAAAAGTGTCAAAACCAGAAATGCAGAACAGGCCATGGAGAAATGGGAGCCTTGCTACGCTGATGGGCGGGATGTAAATTGCCAACAGCCACTCTGGAGAAGTGTACGGTGTGTCCTGAAACATCGAAAAAACACAGCTTAGAGCGCATAGGGCACTTCCACTCATGGGCGTATAAATTGGGAAAACTAAAAATCAGCAAGACACAGGCAGCCCAAAGTTTGGGGCTGCTCTGTTGACAAGAACCTCCACTTCGTGACACCTTAAATATCCCAGGAAAGAGAAAAATGGATAAAGAAGTGGTGGTCCTTATGTACAATGGAATATCCCTCAGCCATGAAATCAATGTCATAAGGCTAGTAGCAGCATGATGAGTGGCTTTAGCTACGACCATTCTAAGTGAAATAAGTCATACAGAAAAACACACTTATTATAAGCTATCACTTATAGAGGGAATGTAAAAACCGCTACACTTGAACTGAATTACAAAACAGAACAGAGTCACACGTTTAGAAAACACACTATGGCTGCTTAACGGGAAAGGTGGGGTGGGGTGATGCATAAAACAAGGGTTTCAAATGAGCTCAGATACCGTTCCATAAACCCCATATGTAATAGAAAGACCTACTCCTTGCTCAGTGAACTGGACTCAACACCCCCTATTCACCGCACAAGAATATATCTGACTAGTAAGAATCTTAAAACCTATGTATTGATATCTCTCTGGAAGTGAGTCAAGTGGCTGTAAAGCGGCAGAAACACAGCCGTGAAAAGCAGCTAAACCCCATTATAAAAATAAATTCCTTTTAAAAACCCGTGAAACAAAGACAGTGAAAGAGAGAGAAATTCTTACAAAATTCGTTCAGGGGCTGTGATGCAACCTGGATTGACCATATCTAGACCCACAGCTGGATGAGACATAAGGGTGGACACTCTCGCGGCTGAGAGGTTTGGTGAGGTTGGGGGAGCAAACGCAGAGCCTTTAAAGTAATACTGCCTGTTACCCATCCCATGGGTCCCAAATCTGCAGGTTCAAGGGCATCTTCCTACCTCGAAAACATGCATGAGAAACCCAGAAGGTGGTACACCGTGTGATCGGGAAAGGTTTCTAAAACGCACCTCATTTCTCATCTCCTTGTGCTCGGGTTCGCCATTCCAGCCGCTTTACTAGCAATCTCCCTCCTTGGAGAATCAGCACCTTTAACCTCCCGTTCCGTACAGCTTGCAATTTGTCCTGAGGATGAACGGGAAGAGGGGGAGCCAATGAGAGACTAGCTCTAGGTGTTGGGACAGGCACAGGTCACTCTATTTTCCCATCAGGAAGAAGAATTAACCACAGGCTCAGCCTGCCGCCCGGAAGCAGAATAGGGCCTGAGGCGATCCTGCGCTTTTGCGGCCAGCTCCCAAAAAAGCGAGTTGAAAAATGGAGCTCAGGGGCACTGCAATTCACAAACCTGCAGAGTTATAAATGATAACTCTCGTCCACAAATATATTGAGGGAAGGCAACGAAGAGGATCTGAAAGCAAGGCAGAATTGCAGGAAACAGATTTCAGGAGGTCGATTCGAATCGCCTTTAAAGCACATGAAAAGCAGCAAAACGTCGACAATGATGCCCTTGGCCAAAAAGGGCGTATGCGTTTTTTCCTGAATATATTCAGGAAAAAAACGCATACGCCCTTTTTGGCCAACCAAGCAACCTGGAAAGGCAAATCAGCGCTACAAAGAAGTCTCGCTTCCCATCGGTCAAAAGGGCCATGCGGAAAAAAGTGTCAAAACCAGAAATGCAGAACAGGCCATGGAGAAATGGGAGCCTTGCTACGCTGATGGGCGGGATGTAAATTGCCAACAGCCACTCTGGAGAAGTGAACGGTGTGTCCTGAAACATCGAAAAAACACAGCTTAGAGCGCATAGGGCACTTCCACTCATGGGCGTATAAATTGGGAAAACTAAAAATCAGCAAGACACAGGCACCCCAAAGTTTGGGGCTGCTCTGTTGACAAGAACCTCCACTTCGTGACACCTTAAATATCCCAGGAAAGAGAAAAATGGATAAAGAAGTGGTGGTCCTTATGTACAATGGAATATCCCTCAGCCATGAAATCAATGTCATAAGGCTAGTAGCAGCATGATGAGTGGCTTTAGCTACGACGATTCTAAGTGAAATAAGTCATACAGAAAAACACACTTATTATAAGCTATCACTTATAGAGGGAATGTAAAAACCGCTACACTTGAACTGAATTACAAAACAGAACAGAGTCACACGTTTAGAAAACACACTATGGCTGCTTAACGGGAAAGGTGGGGTGGGGTGATGCATAAAACAAGGGTTTCAAATGAGCTCAGATACCGTTCCATAAACCCAATATGTAATAGAAAGACCTACTCCTTGCTCAGTGAACTGGACTCAACACCCCCTATTCACCGTGCAAGAATATATCTGACTAGTAAGAATCTTAAAACCTATGTATTGATATCTCTCTGGAAGTGAGTCAAGTGGGTGTAAAGCGGCAGAAACACAGCCGTGAAAAGCAGCTAAACCCCATTATAAAAATAAATTACTTTTAAAAACCCGTGAAACAAAGACAGTGAAAGAGAGAGAAATTCTTACAAAATTCGTTCAGGGGCTGTGATGCAACCTGGATTGACCATATCTAGACCCACAGCTGGATGAGACATAAGGGTGGACACTCTCGCGGCTGAGAGGTTTGGTGAGGTTGGGGGAGCAAACGCAGAGCCTTTAAAGTAATACTGCCTGTTACCCATCCCATGGGTCCCAAATCTGCAGTTTCAAGGGCATCTTCCTACCTCGAAAACATGCATGAGAAACCCAGAAGGTGGTACACCGTGTGATCGGGAAAGGTTTCTAAAACGCACCTCATTTCTCATCTCCTTGTGCTCGGGTTCGCCATTCCAGCCGCTTTACTAGCAATCTCCCTCCTTGGAGAATCAGCACCTTTAACCTCCCGTTCCGTACAGCTTGCAATTTGTCCTGAGGATGAACGGGAAGAGGGGGAGCCAATGAGAGACTAGCTCTAGGTGTTGGGACAGGCACAGGTCACTCTATTTTCCCATCAGGAAGAAGAATTAACCACAGGCTCAGCCTGCCGCCGGGAAGCAGAATAGGGCCTGAGGCGATCCTGCGCTTTTGCGGACAGCTCCCAAAAAAGCGAGTTGAAAAATGGAGCTCAGGGGCACTGCAATTCACAAACCTGCAGAGTTATAAATGATAACTCTCGTCCACAAATATATTGAGGGAAGGCACCGAAGAGGATCTGAAAGCAAGGCAGAATTGCAGGAAACAGATTTCAGGAGGTCGATTCGAATCGCCTTTAAAGCACATGAAAAGTGGCAAAACGTCGACAATGATGCCCTTGGCCAAAAAGGGCGTATGCGTTTTTTCCTGAATATATTCAGGAAGAAACGCATACGCCCTTTTCGGCCAACCAAGCAACCTGGAAAGGCAAATCAGCGCTACAAAGAAGTCTCGCTTCCCATCGGTCAAAAGGGCCACGCGGAAAAAAGTGTCAAAACCAGAAATGCAGAACAGGCCATGGAGAAATGGGAGCCTTGCTACGCTGATGGGCGGGATGTAAATTGCCAACAGCCACTCTGGAGAAGTGTACGGTGTGTCCTGAAACATGAAAAAAACACAGCTTAGAGCGCATAGGGCACTTCCACTCATGGGCGTATAAATTGGGAAAACTAAAAATCAGCAAGACACAGGCACCCGAAAGTTTAGGGCTGCTCTGTTGACAAGAACCTCCACTTCATGACACCTTAAATATCCCAGGAAAGAGAAAAATGGATAAAGAAGTGGTGGTCCTTATGTACAATGGAATATCCCTCAGCCATGAAATCAATGTCATAAGGCTAGTAGCAGCATGATGAGTGGCTTTAGCTACGACGATTCTAAGTGAAATAAGTCATACAGAAAAACACACTTATTATAAGCTATCACTTATAGAGGGAATGTAAAAACCGCTACACTTGAACTGAATTACAAAACAGAACAGAGTCACACGTTTAGAAAACACACTATGGCTGCTTAACGGGAAAGGTGGGGTGGGGTGATGCATAAAACAAGGGTTTCAAATGAGCTCAGATACCGTTCCATAAACCCAATATGTAATAGAAAGACCTACTCCTTGCTCAGTGAACTGGACTCAACACCCCCTATTCACCGCGCAAGAATATATCTGACTAGTAAGAATCTTAAAACCTATGTATTGATATCTCTCTGGAAGTGAGTCAAGTGGGTGTAAAGCGGCAGAAACACAGCCGTGAAAAGCAGCTAAACCCCATTATAAAAATAAATTACTTTTAAAAACCCGTGAAACAAAGACAGTGAAAGAGAGAGAAATTCTTACAAAATTCGTTCAGGGGCTGTGATGCAACCTGGATTGACCATATCTAGACCCACAGCTGGAGGAGACATAAGGGTGGACACTCTCGGGGCTGAGAGGTTTGGTGAGTTTGGGGGAGCAAACGCAGACCCTTTCAAGTAATACTGCGTGGTACCCATCCCATGGGTCCCAAATCTCCAGGTTCAAGGGCATCTTCCTACCTCGAAAACATGCATGAGAAACCCAGAAGGTGGTACACTGTGTGATCGGGAAAGGTTTCTAAAACGCACCTCATTTCTCATCTCCTTGTGCTCGGGTTCGCCATTCCAGCCGCTTTACTAGCAATCTCCCTCCTTGGAGAATCAGCACCTTTAACCTCCCGTTCCGTACAGCTTGCAATTTGTCCTGAGGATGAACGGGAAGAGGGGGAGCCAATGAGAGACTAGCTCTAGGTGTTGGGACAGGCACAGGTCACTCTATTTTCCCATCAGGAAGAAGAATTAACCACAGGCTCAGCCTGCCGCCCGGAAGCAGAATAGGGCCTGAGGTGAACCTGCGCTTTTGCGGCCAGCTCCCAAAAAAGCGAGTTGAAAAATGGAGCTCAGGGGCACTGCAATTCACAAACCTGCAGAGTTATAAATGATAACTCTCGTCCACAAATATATTGAGGGAAGGCAACGAAGAGGATCTGAAAGCAAGGCAGAATTGCAGGAAACAGATTTCAGGAGGTCGATTGGAATCGCCTTTAAAGCACATGAAAAGCAGCAAAACGTCGACAATGATGCCCTTGGCCAAAAAGGGCGTATGCGTTTTTTCCTGAATATATTCAGGAAAAAACGCATACGCCCTTTTCGGCCAACCAAGCAACCTGGAAAGGCAAATCAGCGCTACAAAGAAGTCTCGCTTCCCATCGGTCAAAAGGGCCATGCGGAAAAAAGTGTCAAAACCAGAAATGCAGAACAGGCCATGGAGAAATGGGAGCCTTGCTACGCTGATGGGCGGGATGTAAATTGCCAACAGCCACTCTGGAGAAGTGTACGGTGTGTCCTGAAACATCGAAAAAACACAGCTTAGAGCGCATAGGGCACTTCCACTCATGGGCGTATAAATTGGGAAAACTAAAAATCAGCAAGACACAGGCAGCCCAAAGTTTGGGGCTGCTCTGTTGACAAGAACCTCCACTTCGTGACACCTTAAATATCCCAGGAAAGAGAAAAATGGATAAAGAAGTGGTGGTCCTTATGTACAATGGAATATCCCTCAGCCATGAAATCAATGTCATAAGGCTAGTAGCAGCATGATGAGTGGCTTTAGCTACGACCATTCTAAGTGAAATAAGTCATACAGAAAAACACACTTATTATAAGCTATCACTTATAGAGGGAATGTAAAAACCGCTACACTTGAACTGAATTACAAAACAGAACAGAGTCACACGTTTAGAAAACACACTATGGCTGCTTAACGGGAAAGGTGGGGTGGGGTGATGCATAAAACAAGGGTTTCAAATGAGCTCAGATACCGTTCCATAAACCCCATATGTAATAGAAAGACCTACTCCTTGCTCAGTGAACTGGACTCAACACCCCCTATTCACCGCACAAGAATATATCTGACTAGTAAGAATCTTAAAACCTATGTATTGATATCTCTCTGGAAGTGAGTCAAGTGGGTGTAAAGCGGCAGAAACACAGCCGTGAAAAGCAGCTAAACCCCATTATAAAAATAAATTCCTTTTAAAAACCCGTGAAACAAAGACAGTGAAAGAGAGAGAAATTCTTACAAAATTCGTTCAGGGGCTGTGATGCAACCTGGATTGACCATATCTAGACCCACAGCTGGATGAGACATAAGGGTGGACACTCTCGCGGCTGAGAGGTTTGGTGAGGTTGGGGGAGCAAACGCAGAGCCTTTAAAGTAATACTGCCTGTTACCCATCCCATGGGTCCCAAATCTGCAGGTTCAAGGGCATCTTCCTACCTCGAAAACATGCATGAGAAACCCAGAAGGTGGTACACCGTGTGATCGGGAAAGGTTTCTAAAACGCACCTCATTTCTCATCTCCTTGTGCTCGGGTTCGCCATTCCAGCCGCTTTACTAGCAATCTCCCTCCTTGGAGAATCAGCACCTTTAACCTCCCGTTCCGTACAGCTTGCAATTTGTCCTGAGGATGAACGGGAAGAGGGGGAGCCAATGAGAGACTAGCTCTAGGTGTTGGGACAGGCACAGGTCACTCTATTTTCCCATCAGGAAGAAGAATTAACCACAGGCTCAGCCTGCCGCCCGGAAGCAGAATAGGGCCTGAGGCGATCCTGCGCTTTTGCGGCCAGCTCCCAAAAAAGCGAGTTGAAAAATGGAGCTCAGGGGCACTGCAATTCACAAACCTGCAGAGTTATAAATGATAACTCTCGTCCACAAATATATTGAGGGAAGGCAACGAAGAGGATCTGAAAGCAAGGCAGAATTGCAGGAAACAGATTTCAGGAGGTCGATTCGAATCGCCTTTAAAGCACATGAAAAGCAGCAAAACGTCGACAATGATGCCCTTGGCCAAAAAGGGCGTATGCGTTTTTTCCTGAATATATTCAGGAAAAAAACGCATACGCCCTTTTTGGCCAACCAAGCAACCTGGAAAGGCAAATCAGCGCTACAAAGAAGTCTCGCTTCCCATCGGTCAAAAGGGCCATGCGGAAAAAAGTGTCAAAACCAGAAATGCAGAACAGGCCATGGAGAAATGGGAGCCTTGCTACGCTGATGGGCGGGATGTAAATTGCCAACAGCCACTCTGGAGAAGTGAACGGTGTGTCCTGAAACATCGAAAAAACACAGCTTAGAGCGCATAGGGCACTTCCACTCATGGGCGTATAAATTGGGAAAACTAAAAATCAGCAAGACACAGGCACCCCAAAGTTTGGGGCTGCTCTGTTGACAAGAACCTCCACTTCGTGACACCTTAAATATCCCAGGAAAGAGAAAAATGGATAAAGAAGTGGTGGTCCTTATGTACAATGGAATATCCCTCAGCCATGAAATCAATGTCATAAGGCTAGTAGCAGCATGATGAGTGGCTTTAGCTACGACGATTCTAAGTGAAATAAGTCATACAGAAAAACACACTTATTATAAGCTATCACTTATAGAGGGAATGTAAAAACCGCTACACTTGAACTGAATTACAAAACAGAACAGAGTCACACGTTTAGAAAACACACTATGGCTGCTTAACGGGAAAGGTGGGGTGGGGTGATGCATAAAACAAGGGTTTCAAATGAGCTCAGATACCGTTCCATAAACCCAATATGTAATAGAAAGACCTACTCCTTGCTCAGTGAACTGGACTCAACACCCCCTATTCACCGCGCAAGAATATATCTGACTAGTAAGAATCTTAAAACCTATGTATTGATATCTCTCTGGAAGTGAGTCAAGTGGGTGTAAAGCGGCAGAAACACAGCCGTGAAAAGCAGCTAAACCCCATTATAAAAATAAATTCCTTTTAAAAACCCGTGAAACAAAGACAGTGAAAGAGAGAGAAATTCTTACAAAATTCGTTCAGGGGCTGTGATGCAACCTGGATTGACCATATCTAGACCCACAGCTGGAGGAGACATAAGGGTGGACACTCTCGGGGCTGAGAGGTTTGGTGAGTTTGGGGGAGCAAACGCAGACCCTTTCAAGTAATACTGCGTGGTACCCATCCCATGGGTCCCAAATCTCCAGGTTCAAGGGCATCTTCCTACCTCGAAAACATGCATGAGAAACCCAGAAGGTGGTACACTGTGTGATCGGGAAAGGTTTCTAAAACGCACCTCATTTCTCATCTCCTTGTGCTCGGGTTCGCCATTCCAGCCGCTTTACTAGCAATCTCCCTCCTTGGAGAATCAGCACCTTTAACCTCCCGTTCCGTACAGCTTGCAATTTGTCCTGAGGATGAACGGGAAGAGGGGGAGCCAATGAGAGACTAGCTCTAGGTGTTGGGACAGGCACAGGTCACTCTATTTTCCCATCAGGAAGAAGAATTAACCACAGGCTCAGCCTGCCGCCCGGAAGCAGAATAGGGCCTGAGGTGAACCTGCGCTTTTGCGGCCAGCTCCCAAAAAAGCGAGTTGAAAAATGGAGCTCAGGGGCACTGCAATTCACAAACCTGCAGAGTTATAAATGATAACTCTCGTCCACAAATATATTGAGGGAAGGCAACGAAGAGGATCTGAAAGCAAGGCAGAATTGCAGGAAACAGATTTCAGGAGGTCGATTGGAATCGCCTTTAAAGCACATGAAAAGCAGCAAAACGTCGACAATGATGCCCTTGGCCAAAAAGGGCGTATGCGTTTTTTCCTGAATATATTCAGGAAAAAACGCATACGCCCTTTTCGGCCAACCAAGCAACCTGGAAAGGCAAATCAGCGCTACAAAGAAGTCTCGCTTCCCATCGGTCAAAAGGGCCATGCGGAAAAAAGTGTCAAAACCAGAAATGCAGAACAGGCCATGGAGAAATGGGAGCCTTGCTACGCTGATGGGCGGGATGTAAATTGCCAACAGCCACTCTGGAGAAGTGTACGGTGTGTCCTGAAACATCGAAAAAACACAGCTTAGAGCGCATAGGGCACTTCCACTCATGGGCGTATAAATTGGGAAAACTAAAAATCAGCAAGACACAGGCAGCCCAAAGTTTGGGGCTGCTCTGTTGACAAGA
Source organism: Balaenoptera ricei (assembly GCF_028023285.1). Classification (NCBI taxonomy): domain Eukaryota; kingdom Metazoa; phylum Chordata; class Mammalia; order Artiodactyla; family Balaenopteridae; genus Balaenoptera; species Balaenoptera ricei. The sequence goes on along the minus strand of NC_082642.1, from coordinate 41,668,860 downwards.
ACCTCCACTTCGTGACACCTTAAATATCCCAGGAAAGAGAAAAATGGATAAAGAAGTGGTGGTCCTTATGTACAATGGAATATCCCTCAGCCATGAAATCAATGTCATAAGGCTAGTAGCAGCATGATGAGTGGCTTTAGCTACGACCATTCTAAGTGAAATAAGTCATACAGAAAAACACACTTATTATAAGCTATCACTTATAGAGGGAATGTAAAAACCGCTACACTTGAACTGAATTACAAAACAGAACAGAGTCACACGTTTAGAAAACACACTATGGCTGCTTAACGGGAAAGGTGGGGTGGGGTGATGCATAAAACAAGGGTTTCAAATGAGCTCAGATACCGTTCCATAAACCCCATATGTAATAGAAAGACCTACTCCTTGCTCAGTGAACTGGACTCAACACCCCCTATTCACCGCACAAGAATATATCTGACTAGTAAGAATCTTAAAACCTATGTATTGATATCTCTCTGGAAGTGAGTCAAGTGGGTGTAAAGCGGCAGAAACACAGCCGTGAAAAGCAGCTAAACCCCATTATAAAAATAAATTCCTTTTAAAAACCCGTGAAACAAAGACAGTGAAAGAGAGAGAAATTCTTACAAAATTCGTTCAGGGGCTGTGATGCAACCTGGATTGACCATATCTAGACCCACAGCTGGATGAGACATAAGGGTGGACACTCTCGCGGCTGAGAGGTTTGGTGAGGTTGGGGGAGCAAACGCAGAGCCTTTAAAGTAATACTGCCTGTTACCCATCCCATGGGTCCCAAATCTGCAGGTTCAAGGGCATCTTCCTACCTCGAAAACATGCATGAGAAACCCAGAAGGTGGTACACCGTGTGATCGGGAAAGGTTTCTAAAACGCACCTCATTTCTCATCTCCTTGTGCTCGGGTTCGCCATTCCAGCCGCTTTACTAGCAATCTCCCTCCTTGGAGAATCAGCACCTTTAACCTCCCGTTCCGTACAGCTTGCAATTTGTCCTGAGGATGAACGGGAAGAGGGGGAGCCAATGAGAGACTAGCTCTAGGTGTTGGGACAGGCACAGGTCACTCTATTTTCCCATCAGGAAGAAGAATTAACCACAGGCTCAGCCTGCCGCCCGGAAGCAGAATAGGGCCTGAGGCGATCCTGCGCTTTTGCGGCCAGCTCCCAAAAAAGCGAGTTGAAAAATGGAGCTCAGGGGCACTGCAATTCACAAACCTGCAGAGTTATAAATGATAACTCTCGTCCACAAATATATTGAGGGAAGGCAACGAAGAGGATCTGAAAGCAAGGCAGAATTGCAGGAAACAGATTTCAGGAGGTCGATTCGAATCGCCTTTAAAGCACATGAAAAGCAGCAAAACGTCGACAATGATGCCCTTGGCCAAAAAGGGCGTATGCGTTTTTTCCTGAATATATTCAGGAAAAAAACGCATACGCCCTTTTTGGCCAACCAAGCAACCTGGAAAGGCAAATCAGCGCTACAAAGAAGTCTCGCTTCCCATCGGTCAAAAGGGCCATGCGGAAAAAAGTGTCAAAACCAGAAATGCAGAACAGGCCATGGAGAAATGGGAGCCTTGCTACGCTGATGGGCGGGATGTAAATTGCCAACAGCCACTCTGGAGAAGTGAACGGTGTGTCCTGAAACATCGAAAAAACACAGCTTAGAGCGCATAGGGCACTTCCACTCATGGGCGTATAAATTGGGAAAACTAAAAATCAGCAAGACACAGGCACCCCAAAGTTTGGGGCTGCTCTGTTGACAAGAACCTCCACTTCGTGACACCTTAAATATCCCAGGAAAGAGAAAAATGGATAAAGAAGTGGTGGTCCTTATGTACAATGGAATATCCCTCAGCCATGAAATCAATGTCATAAGGCTAGTAGCAGCATGATGAGTGGCTTTAGCTACGACGATTCTAAGTGAAATAAGTCATACAGAAAAACACACTTATTATAAGCTATCACTTATAGAGGGAATGTAAAAACCGCTACACTTGAACTGAATTACAAAACAGAACAGAGTCACACGTTTAGAAAACACACTATGGCTGCTTAACGGGAAAGGTGGGGTGGGGTGATGCATAAAACAAGGGTTTCAAATGAGCTCAGATACCGTTCCATAAACCCAATATGTAATAGAAAGACCTACTCCTTGCTCAGTGAACTGGACTCAACACCCCCTATTCACCGTGCAAGAATATATCTGACTAGTAAGAATCTTAAAACCTATGTATTGATATCTCTCTGGAAGTGAGTCAAGTGGGTGTAAAGCGGCAGAAACACAGCCGTGAAAAGCAGCTAAACCCCATTATAAAAATAAATTACTTTTAAAAACCCGTGAAACAAAGACAGTGAAAGAGAGAGAAATTCTTACAAAATTCGTTCAGGGGCTGTGATGCAACCTGGATTGACCATATCTATACCCACAGCTGGATGAGACATAAGGGTGGACACTCTCGCGGCTGAGAGGTTTGGTGAGGTTGGGGGAGCAAACGCAGAGCCTTTAAAGTAATACTGCCTGTTACCCATCCCATGGGTCCCAAATCTCCAGGTTCAAGGGCATCTTCCTACCTCGAAAACATGCATGAGAAACCCAGAAGGTGGTACACCGTGTGATCGGGAAAGGTTTCTAAAACGCACCTCATTTCTCATCTCCTTGTGCTCGGGTTCGCCATTCCAGCCGCTTTACTAGCAATCTCCCTCCTTGGAGAATCAGCACCTTTAACCTCCCGTTCCGTACAGCTTGCAATTTGTCCTGAGGATGAACGGGAAGAGGGGGAGCCAATGAGAGACTAGCTCTAGGTGTTGGGACAGGCACAAGTCACTCTATTTTCCCATCAGGAAGAAGAATTAACCACAGGCTCAGCCTGCAGCCCGGAAGCAGAATAGGGCCTGAGGGAATCCTGCGCTTTTGTGGCCAGCTCCCAAAAAAGCGAGTTGAAAAATGGAGCTCAGGGGCACTGCAATTCACAAACCTGCAGAGTTATAAATGATAACTCTCGTCCACAAATATATTGAGGGAAGGCAACGAAGAGGATCTGAAAGCAAGGCAGAATTGCAGGAAACAGATTTCAGGAGGTCGATTCGAATCGCCTTTAAAGCACATGAAAAGCGGCAAAACGTCGACAATGATGCCCTTGGCCAAAAAGGGCGTATGCGTTTTTTCCTGAATATATTCAGGAAAAAACGCATACGCCCTTTTTGGCCAACCAAGCAACCTGGAAAGGCAAATCAGCGCTACAAAGAAGTCTCGCTTCCCATCGGTCAAAAGGGCCATGCGGAAAAAAGTGTCAAAACCAGAAATGCAGGACAGGCCATGGAGAAATGGGAGCCTTGCTACGCTGATGGGCGGGATGTAAATTGCCAACAGCCACTCTGGAGAAGTGTACGGTGTGTCCTGAAACATCGAAAAAACACAGCTTAGAGCGCATAGGGCACTTCCACTCATGGGCGTATAAATTGGGAAAACTAAAAATCAGCAAGACACAGGCACCCCAAAGTTTGGGGCTGCTCTGTTGACAAGAACCTCCACTTCGTGACACCTTAAATATCCCAGGAAAGAGAAAAATGGATAAAGAAGTGGTGGTCCTTATGTACAATGGAATATCCCTCAGCCATGAAATCAATGTCATAAGGCTAGTAGCAGCATGATGAGTGGCTTTAGCTACGACGATTCTAAGTGAAATAAGTCATACAGAAAAACACACTTATTATAAGCTATCACTTATAGAGGGAATGTAAAAACTGCTACACTTGAAATGAATTACAAAACAGAACAGAGTCACACGTTTACAAAACACACTATGGCTGCTTAACGGGAAAGGTGGGGTGGGGTGATGCATAAAACAAGGGTTTCAAATGAGCTCAGATACCGTTCCATAAACCCCATATGTAATAGAAAGACCTACTCCTTGCTCAGTGAACTGGACTCAACACCCCCTATTCACCGCACAAGAATATATCTGACTAGTAAGAATCTTAAAACCTATGTATTGATATCTCTCTGGAAGTGAGTCAAGTGGCTGTAAAGCGGCAGAATCACAGCCGTCAAAAGCAGCTAAACCCCATTATAAAAATAAATTCCTTTTAAAAACCCGTGAAACAAAGACAGTGAAAGAGAGAGAAATTCTTACAAAATTCGTTCAGGGGCTGTGATGCAACCTGGATTGACCATATCTAGACCCACAGCTGGATGAGACATAAGGGTGGACACTCTCGCGGCTGAGAGGTTTGGTGAGGTTGGGGGAGCAAACGCAGAGCCTTTAAAGTAATACTGCCTGTTACCCATCCCATGGGTCCCAAATCTGCAGTTTCAAGGGCATCTTCCTACCTCGAAAACATGCATGAGAAACCCAGAAGGTGGTACACCGTGTGATCGGGAAAGGTTTCTAAAACGCACCTCATTTCTCATCTCCTTGTGCTCGGGTTCGCCATTCCAGCCGCTTTACTAGCAATCTCCCTCCTTGGAGAATCAGCACCTTTAACCTCCCGTTCCGTACAGCTTGCAATTTGTCCTGAGGATGAACGGGAAGAGGGGGAGCCAATGAGAGACTAGCTCTAGGTGTTGGGACAGGCACAGGTCACTCTATTTTCCCATCAGGAAGAAGAATTAACCACAGGCTCAGCCTGCCGCCGGGAAGCAGAATAGGGCCTGAGGCGATCCTGCGCTTTTGCGGACAGCTCCCAAAAAAGCGAGTTGAAAAATGGAGCTCAGGGGCACTGCAATTCACAAACCTGCAGAGTTATAAATGATAACTCTCGTCCACAAATATATTGAGGGAAGGCACCGAAGAGGATCTGAAAGCAAGGCAGAATTGCAGGAAACAGATTTCAGGAGGTCGATTCGAATCGCCTTTAAAGCACATGAAAAGTGGCAAAACGTCGACAATGATGCCCTTGGCCAAAAAGGGCGTATGCGTTTTTTCCTGAATATATTCAGGAAGAAACGCATACGCCCTTTTCGGCCAACCAAGCAACCTGGAAAGGCAAATCAGCGCTACAAAGAAGTCTCGCTTCCCATCGGTCAAAAGGGCCACGCGGAAAAAAGTGTCAAAACCAGAAATGCAGAACAGGCCATGGAGAAATGGGAGCCTTGCTACGCTGATGGGCGGGATGTAAATTGCCAACAGCCACTCTGGAGAAGTGTACGGTGTGTCCTGAAACATGAAAAAAACACAGCTTAGAGCGCATAGGGCACTTCCACTCATGGGCGTATAAATTGGGAAAACTAAAAATCAGCAAGACACAGGCACCCGAAAGTTTAGGGCTGCTCTGTTGACAAGAACCTCCACTTCATGACACCTTAAATATCCCAGGAAAGAGAAAAATGGATAAAGAAGTGGTGGTCCTTATGTACAATGGAATATCACTCAGCCATGAAATCAATGTCATAAGGCTAGTAGCAGCATGATGAGTGGCTTTAGCTACGACGATTCTAAGTGAAATAAGTCACACAGAAAAAGACACTTATCATAAGCTATCACTTATAGAGGGAATGTAAAAACCGCTACACTTGAACTGAATTACAAAACAGAACAGAGTCACACGTTTACAAAACACACTATGGCTGCTTAATGGGAAAGGTGGGGTGGGGTGATGAATAAAACAAGGGTTTCAAATGAGCTCAGATACCGTTCCATAAACCCAATATGTAATAGAAAGACCTACTCCTTGCTCAGTGAACTGGACTCAACACCCCCTATTCACCGCACAAGAATATATCTGACTAGTAAGAATCTTAAAACCTATGTATTGATATCTCTCTGGAAGTGAGTCAAGTGGCTGTAAAGCCGCATAAACACAGCCGTGAAAAACAGCTAAACCCCATTATAAAAATAAATTACTTTTAAAAACCCGTGAAACAAAGACAGTGAAAGAGAGAGAATTTCTTACAAAATTCGTTCAGGGGCTGTGATGCAACCTGGATTGACCATATCTAGACCCACAGCTGGATGAGACATAAGGGTGGACACTCTCGGGGCTGAGAGGTTTGGTGAGGTTGGGGGAGCAAACGCAGAGCCTTTAAAGTAATACTGCCTGTTACCCATCCCATGGGTCCCAAATCTGCAGGTTCAAGGGCATCTTCCTACCTCGAAAACATGCATGAGAAACCCAGAAGGTGGTACACCGTGTGATCGGGAAAGGTTTCTAAAACGCACCTCATTTCTCATCTCCTTGTGCTCGGGTTCGCCATTCCAGCCGCTTTACTAGCAATCTCCCTCCTTGGAGAATCAGCACCTTTAACCTCCCGTTCCGTACAGCTTGCAATTTGTCCTGAGGATGAACGGGAAGAGGGGGAGCCAATGAGAGACTAGCTCTAGGTGTTGGGACAGGCACAGGTCACTCTATTTTCCCATCAGGAAGAAGAATTAACCACAGGCTCAGCCTGCCGCCCGGAAGCAGAATAGGGCCTGAGGCGATCCTGTGCTTTTGCGGCCAGCTCCCAAAAAAGCGAGTTGAAAAATGGAGCTCAGGGGCACTGCAATTCACAAACCTGCAGAGTTATAAATGATAACTCTCGTCCACAAATATATTGAGGGAAGGCAACGAAGAGGATCTGAAAGCAAGGCAGAATTGCAGGAAACAGATTTCAGGAGGTCGATTCGAATCGCCTTTAAAGCACATGAAAAGCAGCAAAACGTCGACAATGATGCCCTTGGCCAAAAAGGGCGTATGCGTTTTTTCCTGAATATATTCAGGAAAAAACGCATACGCCCTTTTTGGCCAACCAAGCAACCTGGAAAGGCAAATCAGCGCTACAAAGAAGTCTCGCTTCCCATCGGTCAAAAGGGCCATGCGGAAAAAAGTGTCAAAACCAGAAATGCAGAACAGGCCATGGAGAAATGGGAGCCTTGCTACGCTGATGGGCGGGATGTAAATTGCCAACAGCCACTCTGGAGAAGTGTACGGTGTGTCCTGAAACATCGAAAAAACACAGCTTAGAGCGCATAGGGCACTTCCACTCATGGGCGTATAAATTGGGAAAACTAAAAATCAGCAAGACACAGGCACCCCAAAGTTTGGGGCTGCTCTGTTGACAAGAACCTCCACTTCATGACACCTTAAATATCCCAGGAAAGAGAAAAATGGATAAAGAAGTGGTGGTCCTTATGTACAATGGAATATCCCTCAGCCATGAAATCAATGTCATAAGGCTAGTAGCAGCATGATGAGTGGCTTTAGCTACGACGATTCTAAGTGAAATAAGTCATACAGAAAAACACACTTATTATAAGCTATCACTTATAGAGGGAATGTAAAAACCGCTACACTTGAACTGAATTACAAAACAGAACAGAGTCACACGTTTAGAAAACACACTATGGCTGCTTAACGGGAAAGGTGGGGTGGGGTGATGCATAAAACAAGGGTTTCAAATGAGCTCAGATACCGTTCCATAAACCCAATATGTAATAGAAAGACCTACTCCTTGCTCAGTGAACTGGACTCAACACCCCCTATTCACCGTGCAAGAATATATCTGACTAGTAAGAATCTTAAAACCTATGTATTGATATCTCTCTGGAAGTGAGTCAAGTGGGTGTAAAGCGGCAGAAACACAGCCGTGAAAAGCAGCTAAACCCCATTATAAAAATAAATTACTTTTAAAAACCCGTGAAACAAAGACAGTGAAAGAGAGAGAAATTCTTACAAAATTCGTTAAGGGGCTGTGATGCAACCTGGATTGACCATATCTAGACCCACAGCTGGATGAGACATAAGGGTGGACACTCTCGGGGCTGAGAGGTTTGGTGAGGTTGGGGGAGCAAACGCAGAGCCTTTAAAGTAATACTGCCTGTTACCCATCCCATGGGTCCCAAATCTCCAGGTTCAAGGGCATCTTCCTACCTCGAAAACATGCATGAGAAACCCAGAAGGTGGTACACCGTGTGATCGGGAAAGGTTTCTAAAACGCACCTCATTTCTCATCTCCTTGTGCTCGGGTTCGCCATTCCAGCCGCTTTACTAGCAATCTCCCTCCTTGGAGAATCAGCACCTTTAACCTCCCGTTCCGTACAGCTTGCAATTTGTCCTGAGGATGAACGGGAAGAGGGGGAGCCAATGAGAGACTAGCTCTAGGTGTTGGGACAGGCACAGGTCACTCTATTTTCCCATCAGGAAGAAGAATTAACCACAGGCTCAGCCTGCCACCCAGAAGCAGAATAGGGCCTGAGGCAATCCTGCGCTTTTGTGGCCAGCTCCCAAAAAAGCGAGTTGAAAAATGGAGCTCAGGGGCACTGCAATTCACAAACCTGCAGAGTTATAAATGATAACTCTCGTCCACAAATATATTGAGGGAAGGCAACGAAGAGGATCTGAAAGCAAGGCAGAATTGCAGGAAACAGATTTCAGGAGGTCGATTCGAATCGCCTTTAAAGCACATGAAAAGCGGCAAAACGTCGACAATGATGCCCTTGGCCAAAAAGGGCGTATGCGTTTTTTCCTGAATATATTCAGGAAAAAACGCATACGCCCTTTTTGGCCAACCAAGCAACCTGGAAAGGCAAATCAGCGCTACAAAGAAGTCTCGCTTCCCATCGGTCAAAAGGGCCATGCGGAAAAAAGTGTCAAAACCAGAAATGCAGGACAGGCCATGGAGAAATGGGAGCCTTGCTACGCTGATGGGCGGGATGTAAATTGCCAACAGCCACTCTGGAGAAGTGTACGGTGTGTCCTGAAACATCGAAAAAACACAGCTTAGAGCGCATAGGGCACTTCCACTCATGGGCGTATAAATTGGGAAAATTAAAAATCAGCAAGACACAGGCACCCCAAAGTTTGGGGCTGCTCTGTTGACAAGAACCTCCACTTCGTGACACCTTAAATATCCCAGGAAAGAGAAAAATGGATAAAGAAGTGGTGGTCCTTATGTACAATGGAATATCACTCAGCCATGAAATCAATGTCATAAGGCTAGTAGCAGCATGATGAGTGGCTTTAGCCACGACGATTCTAAGTGAAATAAGTCATACAGAAAAACACACTTATTATAAGCTATCACTTATAGAGGGAATGTAAAAACTGCTACACTTGAACTGAATTACAAGACAGAACAGAGTCACACGTTTAGAAAACACATTATGGCTTCTTAACGGGAAAGGTGGGGTGGGGTGATGCATAAAACAAGGGTTTCAAATGAGCTCAGATACCGTTCCATAAACCCCATATGTAATAGAAAGACCTACTCCTTGCTCAGTGAACTGGACTCAACACCCCCTATTCACCGCACAAGAATATATCTGACTAGTAAGAATCTTAAAACCTATGTATTGATATCTATCTGGAAGTGAGTCAAGTGGCTGTAAAGCGGCAGAAACACAGCCGTGAAAAGCAGCTAAACCCCATTATAAAAATAAATTACTTTTAAAAACCCGTGAAACAAAGACAGTGAAAGAGAGAGAAATTCTTACAAAATTCGTTCAGGGGCTGTGATGCAACCTGGATTGACCATATCTAGACCCACAGCTGGAGGAGACATAAGGGTGGACACTCTCGCGGCTGAGAGGTTTGGTGAGGTTGGGGGAGCAAACGCAGAGCCTTTAAAGTAATACTGCCTGTTACCCATCCCATGGGTCCCAAATCTCCAGGTTCAAGGGCATCTTCCTACCTCGAAAACATGCATGAGAAACCCAGAAGGTGGTACACCGTGTGATCGGGAAAGGTTTCTAAAACGCACCTCATTTCTCATCTCCTTGTGCTCGGGTTCGCCATTCCAGCCGCTTTACTAGCAATCTCCCTCCTTGGAGAATCAGCACCTTTAACCTCCCGTTCCGTACAGCTTGCAATTTGTCCTGAGGATGAACGGGAAGAGGGGGAGCCAATGAGAGACTAGCTCTAGGTGTTGGGACAGGCACAGGTCACTCTATTTTCCCATCAGGAAGAAGAATTAACCACAGGCTCAGCCTGCCGCGCAGAAGCAGAATAGGGCCTGAGGCGATCCTGCGCTTTTGCGGACAGCTCCCAAAAAAGCGAGTTGAAAAATGGAGCTCAGGGGCACTGCAATTCACAAACCTGCAGAGTTATAAATGATAACTCTCGTCCACAAATATATTGAGGGAAGGCACCGAAGAGGATCTGAAAGCAAGGCAGAATTGCAGGAAACAGATTTCAGGAGGTCGATTCGAATCGCCTTTAAAGCACATGAAAAGTGGCAAAACGTCGACAATGATGCCCTTGGCCAAAAAGGGCGTATGCGTTTTTTCCTGAATATATTCAGGAAAAAACGCATACGCCCTTTTCGGCCAACCAAGCAACCTGGAAAGGCAAATCAGCGCTACAAAGAAGTCTCGCTTCCCATCGGTCAAAAGGGCCACGCGGAAAAAAGTGTCAAAACCAGAAATGCAGAACAGGCCATGGAGAAATGGGAGCCTTGCTACGCTGATGGGCGGGATGTAAATTGCCAACAGCCACTCTGGAGAAGTGTACGGTGTGTCCTGAAACATCGAAAAAACACAGCTTAGAGCGCATAGGGCACTTCCACTCATGGGCGTATAAATTGGGAAAACTAAAAATCAGCAAGACACAGGCACCCCAAAGTTTGGGGCTGCTCTGTTGACAAGAACCTCCACTTCGTGACACCTTAAATATCCCAGGAAAGAGAAAAATGGATAAAGAAGTGGTGGTCCTTATGTACAATGGAATATCCCTCAGCCATGAAATCAATGTCATAAGGCTAGTAGCAGCATGATGAGTGGCTTTAGCTACGACGATTCTAAGTGAAATAAGTCATACAGAAAAACACACTTATTATAAGCTATCACTTATAGAGGGAATGTAAAAACCGCTACACTTGAACTGAATTACAAAACAGAACAGAGTCACACGTTTAGAAAACACACTATGGCTGCTTAACGGGAAAGGTGGGGTGGGGTGATGCATAAAACAAGGGTTTCAAATGAGCTCAGATACCGTTCCATAAACCCAATATGTAATAGAAAGACCTACTCCTTGCTCAGTGAACTGGACTCAACACCCCTTATTCACCGTGCAAGAATATATCTGACTAGTAAGAATCTTAAAACCTATGTATTGATATCTCTCTGGAAGTGAGTCAAGTGGGTGTAAAGCGGCAGAAACACAGCCGTGAAAAGCAGCTAAACCCCATTATAAAAATAAATTACTTTTAAAAACCCGTGAAACAAAGACAGTGAAAGAGAGAGAAATTCTTACAAAATTCGTTAAGGGGCTGTGATGCAACCTGGATTGACCATATCTAGACCCACAGCTGGAGGAGACATAAGGGTGGACACTCTCGCGGCTGAGAGGTTTGGTGAGGTTGGGGGAGCAAACGCAGAGCCTTTAAAGTAATACTGCCTGTTACCCATCCCATGGGTCCCAAATCTGCAGGTTCAAGGGCATCTTCCTACCTCAAAAACATGCATGAGAAACCCAGAAGGTGGTACACCGTGTGATCGGGAAAGGTTTCTAAAACGCACCTCATTTCTCATCTCCTTGTGCTCGGGTTCGCCATTCCAGCCGCTTTACTAGCAATCTCCCTCCTTGGAGAATCAGCACCTTTAACCTCCCGTTCCGTACAGCTTGCAATTTGTCCTGAGGAGGAACGGGAAGAGGGGGAGCCAATGAGAGACTAGCTCTAGGTGTTGGGACAGGCACAGGTCACTCTATTTTCCCATCAGGAAGAAGAATTAACCACAGGCTCAGCCTGCCGCCCAGAAGCAGAATAGGGCCTGAGGCGATCCTGCGCTTTTGCGGACAGCTCCCAAAAAAGCGAGTTGAAAAATGGAGCTCAGGGGCACTGCAATTCACAAACCTGCAGAGTTATAAATGATAACTCTCGTCCACAAATATATTGAGGGAAGGCACCGAAGAGGATCTGAAAGCAAGGCAGAATTGCAGGAAACAGATTTCAGGAGGTCGATTCGAATCGCCTTTAAAGCACATGAAAAGTGGCAAAACGTCGACAATGATGCCCTTGGCCAAAAAGGGCGTATGCGTTTTTTCCTGAATATATTCAGGAAAAAACGCATACGCCCTTTTCGGCCAACCAAGCAACCTGGAAAGGCAAATCAGCGCTACAAAGAAGTCTCGCTTCCCATCGGTCAAAAGGGCCACGCGGAAAAAAGTGTCAAAACCAGAAATGCAGAACAGGCCATGGAGAAATGGGAGCCTTGCTACGCTGATGGGCGGGATGTAAATTGCCAACAGCCACTCTGGAGAAGTGTACGGTGTGTCCTGAAACATCGAAAAAACACAGCTTAGAGCGCATAGGGCACTTCCACTCATGGGCGTATAAATTGGGAAAACTAAAAATCAGCAAGACACAGGCACCCGAAAGTTTAGGGCTGCTCTGTTGACAAGAACCTCCACTTCATGACACCTTAAATATCCCAGGAAAGAGAAAAATGGATAAAGAAGTGGTGGTCCTTATGTACAATGGAATATCCCTCAGCCATGAAATCAATGTCATAAGGCTAGTAGCAGCATGATGAGTGGCTTTAGCCACGACGATTCTAAGTGAAATAAGTCATACAGAAAAACACACTTATTATAAGCTATCACTTATAGAGGGAATGTAAAAACCGCTACACTTGAACTGAATTACAAAACAGAACAGAGTCACACGTTTAGAAAACACACTATGGCTGCTTAACGGGAAAGGTGGGGTGGGGTGATGCATAAAACAAGGGTTTCAAATGAGCTCAGATACCGTTCCATAAACCCCATATGTAATAGAAAGACCTACTCCTTGCTCAGTGAACTGGACTCAACACCCCCTATTCACCGCACAAGAATATATCTGACTAGTAAGAATCTTAAAACCTATGTATTGATATCTCTCTGGAAGTGAGTCAAGTGGCTGTAAAGCGGCAGAATCACAGCCGTGAAAAGCAGCTAAACCCCATTATAAAAATAAATTCCTTTTAAAAACCCGTGAAACAAAGACAGTGAAAGAGAGAGAAATTCTTACAAAATTCGTTCAGGGACTGTGATGCAACCTGGATTGACCATATCTAGACCCACAGCTGGAGGAGACATAAGGGTGGACACTCTCGCGGCTGAGAGGTTTGGTGAGGTTGGGGGAGCAAACGCAGAGCCTTTAAAGTAATACTGCCTGTTACCCATCCCATGGGTCCCAAATCTGCAGGTTCAAGGGCATCTTCCTACCTCAAAAACATGCATGAGAAACCCAGAAGGTGGTACACCGTGTGATCGGGAAAGGTTTCTAAAACGCACCTCATTTCTCATCTCCTTGTGCTCGGGTTCGCCATTCCAGCCGCTTTACTAGCAATCTCCCTCCTTGTAGAATCAGCACCTTTAACCTCCCGTTCCGTACAGCTTGCAATTTGTCCTGAGGATGAACGGGAAGAGGGGGAGCCAATGAGAGACTAGCTCTAGGTGTTGGGACAGGCACAGGTCACTCTATTTTCCCATCAGGAAGAAGAATTAACCACAGGCTCAGCCTGCCGCCCAGAAGCAGAATAGGGCCTGAGGCGATCCTGCGCTTTTGCGGACAGCTCCCAAAAAAGCGAGTTGAAAAATGGAGCTCAGGGGCACTGCAATTCACAAACCTGCAGAGTTATAAATGATAACTCTCGTCCACAAATATATTGAGGGAAGGCACCGAAGAGGATCTGAAAGCAAGGCAGAATTGCAGGAAACAGATTTCAGGAGGTCGATTCGAATCGCCTTTAAAGCACATGAAAAGCGGCAAAACGTCGACAATGATGCCCTTGGCCAAAAAGGGCGTATGCGTTTTTTCCTGAATATATTCAGGAAAAAACGCATACGCCCTTTTTGGCCAACCAAGCAACCTGGAAAGGCAAATCAGCGCTACAAAGAAGTCTCGCTTCCCATCGGTCAAAAGGGCCATGCGGAAAAAAGTGTCAAAACCAGAAATGCAGGACAGGCCATGGAGAAATGGGAGCCTTGCTACGCTGATGGGCGGGATGTAAATTGCCAACAGCCACTCTGGAGAAGTGTACGGTGTGTCCTGAAACATCGAAAAAACACAGCTTAGAGCGCATAGGGCACTTCCACTCATGGGCGTATAAATTGGGAAAACTAAAAATCAGCAAGACACAGGCACCCCAAAGTTTGGGGCTGCTCTGTTGACAAGAACCTCCACTTCGTGACACCTTAAATATCCCAGGAAAGAGAAAAATGGATAAAGAAGTGGTGGTCCTTATGTACAATGGAATATCCCTCAGCCATGAAATCAATGTCATAAGGCTAGTAGCAGCATGATGAGTGGCTTTAGCCACGACGATTCTAAGTGAAATAAGTCATACAGAAAAACACACTTATTATAAGCTATCACTTATAGAGGGAATGTAAAAACTGCTACACTTGAACTGAATTACAAGACAGAACAGAGTCACACGTTTAGAAAACACATTATGGCTTCTTAACGGGAAAGGTGGGGTGGGGTGATGCATAAAACAAGGGTTTCAAATGAGCTCAGATACCGTTCCATAAACCCCATATGTAATAGAAAGACCTACTCCTTGCTCAGTGAACTGGACTCAACACCCCCTATTCACCGCACAAGAATATATCTGACTAGTAAGAATCTTAAAACCTATGTATTGATATCTCTCTGGAAGTGAGTCAAGTGGCTGTAAAGCGGCAGAAACACAGCCGTGAAAAGCAGCTAAACCCCATTATAAAAATAAATTACTTTTAAAAACCTGTGAAACAAAGACAGTGAAAGAGAGAGAAATTCTTACAAAATTCGTTCAGGGGCTGTGATGCAACCTGGATTGACCATATCTAGACCCACAGCTGGAGGAGACATAAGGGTGGACACTCTCGCGGCTGAGAGGTTTGGTGAGGTTGGGGGAGCAAACGCAGAGCCTTTAAAGTAATACTGCCTGTTACCCATCCCATGGGTCCCAAATCTGCAGGTTCAAGGGCATCTTCCTACCTCGAAAACATGCATGAGAAACCCAGAAGGTGGTACACCGTGTGATCGGGAAAGGTTTCTAAAACGCACCTCATTTCTCATCTCCTTGTGCTCGGGTTCGCCATTCCAGCCGCTTTACTAGCAATCTCCCTCCTTGGAGAATCAGCACCTTTAACCTCCCGTTCCGTACAGCTTGCAATTTGTCCTGAGGATGAACGGGAAGAGGGGGAGCCAATGAGAGACTAGCTCTAGGTGTTGGGACAGGCACAGGTCACTCTATTTTCCCATCAGGAAGAAGAATTAACCACAGGCTCAGCCTGCCGCCCAGAAGCAGAATAGGGCCTGAGGCGATCCTGCGCTTTTGCGGACAGCTCCCAAAAAAGCGAGTTGAAAAATGGAGCTCAGGGGCACTGCAATTCACAAACCTGCAGAGTTATAAATGATAACTCTCGTCCACAAATATATTGAGGGAAGGCACCGAAGAGGATCTGAAAGCAAGGCAGAATTGCAGGAAACAGATTTCAGGAGGTCGATTCGAATCGCCTTTAAAGCACATGAAAAGTGGCAAAACGTCGACAATGATGCCCTTGGCCAAAAAGGGCGTATGCGTTTTTTCCTGAATATATTCAGGAAAAAACGCATATGCCCTTTTCGGCCAACCAAGCAACCTGGAAAAGCAAATCAGCGCTACAAAGAAGTCTCGCTTCCCATCGGTCAAAAGGGCCACGCGGAAAAAAGTGTCAAAACCAGAAATGCAGAACAGGCCATGGAGAAATGGGAGCCTTGCTACGCTGATGGGCGGGATGTAAATTGCCAACAGCCACTCTGGAGAAGTGTACGGTGTGTCCTGAAACATCAAAAAAACACAGCTTAGAGCGCATAGGGCACTTCCACTCATGGGCGTATAAATTGGGAAAACTAAAAATCAGCAAGACACAGGCACCCGAAAGTTTAGGGCTGCTCTGTTGACAAGAATCTCCACTTCATGACACCTTAAATATCCCAGGAAAGAGAAAAATGGATAAAGAAGTGGTGGTCCTTATGTACAATGGAATATCCCTCAGCCATGAAATCAATGTCATAAGGCTAGTAGCAGCATGATGAGTGGCTTTAGCTACGACGATTCTAAGTGAAATAAGTCACACAGAAAAAGACACTTATCATAAGCTATCACTTATAGAGGGAATGTAAAAACCGCTACACTTGAACTGAATTACAAAACAGAACAGAGTCACACGTTTACAAAACACACTATGTCTGCTTAACGGGAAAGGTGGGGTGGGGTGATGCATAAAACAAGGGTTTCAAATGAGCTCAGATACCGTTCCATAAACCCAATATGTAATAGAAAGACCTACTCCTTGCTCAGTGAACTGGACTCAACACCCCCTATTCACCGCACAAGAATATATCTGACTAGTAAGAATCTTAAAACCTATGTATTGATATCTCTCTGGAAGTGAGTCAAGTGGCTGTAAAGCGGCAGAAACACAGCCGTGAAAAGCAGCTAAACCCCATTATAAAAATAAATTACTTTTAAAAACCCGTGAAACAAAGACAGTGAAAGAGAGAGAAATTCTTACAAAATTCGTTCAGGGGCTGTGATGCAACCTGGATTGACCATATCTAGACCCACAGCTGGAGGAGACATAAGGGTGGACACTCTCGCGGCTGAGAGGTTTGGTGAGGTTGGGGGAGCAAACGCAGAGCCTTTAAAGTAATACTGCCTGTTACCCATCCCATGGGTCCCAAATCTGCAGGTTCAAGGGCATCTTCCTACCTCAAAAACATGCATGAGAAACTCAGAAGGTGGTACACCGTGTGATCGGGAAAGGTTTCTAAAACGCACCTCATTTCTCATCTCCTTGTGCTCGGGTTCGCCATTCCAGCCGCTTTACTAGCAATCTCCCTCCTTGGAGAATCAGCACCTTTAACCTCCCGTTCCGTACAGCTTGCAATTTGTCCTGAGGATGAACGGGAAGAGGGGGAGCCAATGAGAGACTAGCTCTAGGTGTTGGGACAGGCACAGGTCACTCTATTTTCCCATCAGGAAGAAGAATTAACCACAGGCTCAGCCTGCCGCCCAGAAGCAGAATAGGGCCTGAGGCGATCCTGCGCTTTTGCGGACAGCTCCCAAAAAAGCGAGTTGAAAAATGGAGCTCAGGGGCACTGCAATTCACAAACCTGCAGAGTTATAAATGATAACTCTCGTCCACAAATATATTGAGGGAAGGCACCGAAGAGGATCTGAAAGCAAGGCAGAATTGCAGGAAACAGATTTCAGGAGGTCGATTCGAATCGCCTTTAAAGCACATGAAAAGTGGCAAAACGTTGACAATGATGCCCTTGGCCAAAAAGGGCGTATGCGTGTTTTCCTGAATATATTCAGGAAAAAACGCATACGCCCTTTTCGGCCAACCAAGCAACCTGGAAAGGCAAATCAGCGCTACAAAGAAGTCTCGCTTCCCATCGGTCAAAAGGGCCACGCGGAAAAAAGTGTCAAAACCAGAAATGCAGAACAGGCCATGGAGAAATGGGAGCCTTGCTACGCTGATGGGCGGGATGTAAATTGCCAACAGCCACTCTGGAGAAGTGTACGGTGTGTCCTGAAACATCAAAAAAACACAGCTTAGAGTGCATAGGGCACTTCCACTCATGGGCGTATAAATTGGGAAAACTAAAAATCAGCAAGACACAGGCACCCGAAAGTTTAGGGCTGCTCTGTTGACAAGAACCTCCACTTCATGACACCTTAAATATCCCAGGAAAGAGAAAAATGGATAAAGAAGTGGTGGTCCTTATGTACAATGGAATATCCCTCAGCCATGAAATCAATGTCATAAGGCTAGTAGCAGCATGATGAGTGGCTTTAGCTACGACGATTCTAAGTGAAATAAGTCATACAGAAAAACACACTTATTATAAGCTATCACTTATAGAGGGAATGTAAAAACCGCTACACTTGAACTGAATTACAAAACAGAACAGAGTCACACGTTTAGAAAACACACTATGGCTGCTTAACGGGAAAGGTGGGGTGGGGTGATGCATAAAACAAGGGTTTCAAATGAGCTCAGATACCGTTCCATAAACCCCATATGTAATAGAAAGACCTACTCCTTGCTCAGTGAACTGGACTCAACACCCCCTATTCACCGCACAAGAATATATCTGACTAGTAAGAATCTTAAAACCTATGTATTGATATCTCTCTGGAAGTGAGTCAAGTGGCTGTAAAGCGGCAGAATCACAGCCGTGAAAAGCAGCTAAACCCCATTATAAAAATAAATTCCTTTTAAAAACCCGTGAAACAAAGACAGTGAAAGAGAGAGAAATTCTTACAAAATTCGTTCAGGGGCTGTGATGCAACCTGGATTGACCATATCTAGACCCACAGCTGGATGAGACATAAGGGTGGACACTCTCGCGGCTGAGAGGTTTGGTGAGGTTGGGGGAGCAAACGCAGAGCCTTTAAAGTAATACTGCCTGTTACCCATCCCATGGGTCCCAAATCT
Organism: Balaenoptera ricei; assembly: GCF_028023285.1. Classification (NCBI taxonomy): domain Eukaryota; kingdom Metazoa; phylum Chordata; class Mammalia; order Artiodactyla; family Balaenopteridae; genus Balaenoptera; species Balaenoptera ricei. The sequence goes on along the minus strand of NC_082642.1, from coordinate 41,650,487 downwards.
GCAGGTTCAAGGGCATCTTCCTACCTCAAAAACATGCATGAGAAACCCAGAAGGTGGTACACCGTGTGATCGGGAAAGGTTTCTAAAACGCACCTCATTTCTCATCTCCTTGTGCTCGGGTTCGCCATTCCAGCTGCTTTACTAGCAATCTCCCTCCTTGTAGAATCAGCACCTTTAACCTCCCGTTCCGTACAGCTTGCAATTTGTCCTGAGGATGAACGGGAAGAGGGGGAGCCAATGAGAGACTAGCTCTAGGTGTTGGGACAGGCACAGGTCACTCTATTTTCCCATCAGGAAGAAGAATTAACCACAGGCTCAGCCTGCCGCCCAGAAGCAGAATAGGGCCTGAGGCGATCCTGCGCTTTTGCGGACAGCTCCCAAAAAAGCGAGTTGAAAAATGGAGCTCAGGGGCACTGCAATTCACAAACCTGCAGAGTTATAAATGATAACTCTCGTCCACAAATATATTGAGGGAAGGCACCGAAGAGGATCTGAAAGCAAGGCAGAATTGCAGGAAACAGATTTCAGGAGGTCGATTCGAATCGCCTTTAAAGCACATGAAAAGCGGCAAAACGTCGACAATGATGCCCTTGGCCAAAAAGGGCGTATGCGTTTTTTCCTGAATATATTCAGGAAAAAACGCATACGCCCTTTTTGGCCAACCAAGCAACCTGGAAAGGCAAATCAGCGCTACAAAGAAGTCTCGCTTCCCATCGGTCAAAAGGGCCATGCGGAAAAAAGTGTCAAAACCAGAAATGCAGGACAGGCCATGGAGAAATGGGAGCCTTGCTACGCTGATGGGCGGGATGTAAATTGCCAACAGCCACTCTGGAGAAGTGTACGGTGTGTCCTGAAACATCGAAAAAACACAGCTTAGAGCGCATAGGGCACTTCCACTCATGGGCGTATAAATTGGGAAAACTAAAAATCAGCAAGACACAGGCACCCCAAAGTTTGGGGCTGCTCTGTTGACAAGAACCTCCACTTCGTGACACCTTAAATATCCCAGGAAAGAGAAAAATGGATAAAGAAGTGGTGGTCCTTATGTACAATGGAATATCCCTCAGCCATGAAATCAATGTCATAAGGCTAGTAGCAGCATGATGAGTGGCTTTAGCTACGACGATTCTAAGTGAAATAAGTCATACAGAAAAACACACTTATTATAAGCTATCACTTATAGAGGGAATGTAAAAACTGCTACACTTGAACTGAATTACAAAACAGAACAGAGTCACACGTTTACAAAACACACTATGGCTGCTTAACGGGAAAGGTGGGGTGGGGTGATGCATAAAACAAGGGTTTCAAATGAGCTCAGATACCGTTCCATAAACCCCATATGTAATAGAAAGACCTACTCCTTGCTCAGTGAACTGGACTCAACACCCCCTATTCACCGCACAAGAATATATCTGACTAGTAAGAATCTTAAAACCTATGTATTGATATCTCTCTGGAAGTGAGTCAAGTGGCTGTAAAGCGGCAGAATCACAGCCGTCAAAAGCAGCTAAACCCCATTATAAAAATAAATTCCTTTTAAAAACCCGTGAAACAAAGACAGTGAAAGAGAGAGAAATTCTTACAAAATTCGTTCAGGGGCTGTGATGCAACCTGGATTGACCATATCTAGACCCACAGCTGGATGAGACATAAGGGTGGACACTCTCGCGGCTGAGAGGTTTGGTGAGGTTGGGGGAGCAAACGCAGAGCCTTTAAAGTAATACTGCCTGTTACCCATCCCATGGGTCCCAAATCTGCAGTTTCAAGGGCATCTTCCTACCTCGAAAACATGCATGAGAAACCCAGAAGGTGGTACACCGTGTGATCGGGAAAGGTTTCTAAAACGCACCTCATTTCTCATCTCCTTGTGCTCGGGTTCGCCATTCCAGCCGCTTTACTAGCAATCTCCCTCCTTGGAGAATCAGCACCTTTAACCTCCCGTTCCGTACAGCTTGCAATTTGTCCTGAGGATGAACGGGAAGAGGGGGAGCCAATGAGAGACTAGCTCTAGGTGTTGGGACAGGCACAGGTCACTCTATTTTCCCATCAGGAAGAAGAATTAACCACAGGCTCAGCCTGCCGCCGGGAAGCAGAATAGGGCCTGAGGCGATCCTGCGCTTTTGCGGACAGCTCCCAAAAAAGCGAGTTGAAAAATGGAGCTCAGGGGCACTGCAATTCACAAACCTGCAGAGTTATAAATGATAACTCTCGTCCACAAATATATTGAGGGAAGGCACCGAAGAGGATCTGAAAGCAAGGCAGAATTGCAGGAAACAGATTTCAGGAGGTCGATTCGAATCGCCTTTAAAGCACATGAAAAGTGGCAAAACGTCGACAATGATGCCCTTGGCCAAAAAGGGCGTATGCGTTTTTTCCTGAATATATTCAGGAAGAAACGCATACGCCCTTTTCGGCCAACCAAGCAACCTGGAAAGGCAAATCAGCGCTACAAAGAAGTCTCGCTTCCCATCGGTCAAAAGGGCCACGCGGAAAAAAGTGTCAAAACCAGAAATGCAGAACAGGCCATGGAGAAATGGGAGCCTTGCTACGCTGATGGGCGGGATGTAAATTGCCAACAGCCACTCTGGAGAAGTGTACGGTGTGTCCTGAAACATGAAAAAAACACAGCTTAGAGCGCATAGGGCACTTCCACTCATGGGCGTATAAATTGGGAAAACTAAAAATCAGCAAGACACAGGCACCCGAAAGTTTAGGGCTGCTCTGTTGACAAGAACCTCCACTTCATGACACCTTAAATATCCCAGGAAAGAGAAAAATGGATAAAGAAGTGGTGGTCCTTATGTACAATGGAATATCACTCAGCCATGAAATCAATGTCATAAGGCTAGTAGCAGCATGATGAGTGGCTTTAGCTACGACGATTCTAAGTGAAATAAGTCACACAGAAAAAGACACTTATCATAAGCTATCACTTATAGAGGGAATGTAAAAACCGCTACACTTGAACTGAATTACAAAACAGAACAGAGTCACACGTTTACAAAACACACTATGGCTGCTTAATGGGAAAGGTGGGGTGGGGTGATGAATAAAACAAGGGTTTCAAATGAGCTCAGATACCGTTCCATAAACCCAATATGTAATAGAAAGACCTACTCCTTGCTCAGTGAACTGGACTCAACACCCCCTATTCACCGCACAAGAATATATCTGACTAGTAAGAATCTTAAAACCTATGTATTGATATCTCTCTGGAAGTGAGTCAAGTGGCTGTAAAGCCGCATAAACACAGCCGTGAAAAACAGCTAAACCCCATTATAAAAATAAATTACTTTTAAAAACCCGTGAAACAAAGACAGTGAAAGAGAGAGAATTTCTTACAAAATTCGTTCAGGGGCTGTGATGCAACCTGGATTGACCATATCTAGACCCACAGCTGGATGAGACATAAGGGTGGACACTCTCGGGGCTGAGAGGTTTGGTGAGGTTGGGGGAGCAAACGCAGAGCCTTTAAAGTAATACTGCCTGTTACCCATCCCATGGGTCCCAAATCTGCAGGTTCAAGGGCATCTTCCTACCTCGAAAACATGCATGAGAAACCCAGAAGGTGGTACACCGTGTGATCGGGAAAGGTTTCTAAAACGCACCTCATTTCTCATCTCCTTGTGCTCGGGTTCGCCATTCCAGCCGCTTTACTAGCAATCTCCCTCCTTGGAGAATCAGCACCTTTAACCTCCCGTTCCGTACAGCTTGCAATTTGTCCTGAGGATGAACGGGAAGAGGGGGAGCCAATGAGAGACTAGCTCTAGGTGTTGGGACAGGCACAGGTCACTCTATTTTCCCATCAGGAAGAAGAATTAACCACAGGCTCAGCCTGCCGCCCGGAAGCAGAATAGGGCCTGAGGCGATCCTGTGCTTTTGCGGCCAGCTCCCAAAAAAGCGAGTTGAAAAATGGAGCTCAGGGGCACTGCAATTCACAAACCTGCAGAGTTATAAATGATAACTCTCGTCCACAAATATATTGAGGGAAGGCAACGAAGAGGATCTGAAAGCAAGGCAGAATTGCAGGAAACAGATTTCAGGAGGTCGATTCGAATCGCCTTTAAAGCACATGAAAAGCAGCAAAACGTCGACAATGATGCCCTTGGCCAAAAAGGGCGTATGCGTTTTTTCCTGAATATATTCAGGAAAAAACGCATACGCCCTTTTTGGCCAACCAAGCAACCTGGAAAGGCAAATCAGCGCTACAAAGAAGTCTCGCTTCCCATCGGTCAAAAGGGCCATGCGGAAAAAAGTGTCAAAACCAGAAATGCAGAACAGGCCATGGAGAAATGGGAGCCTTGCTACGCTGATGGGCGGGATGTAAATTGCCAACAGCCACTCTGGAGAAGTGTACGGTGTGTCCTGAAACATCGAAAAAACACAGCTTAGAGCGCATAGGGCACTTCCACTCATGGGCGTATAAATTGGGAAAACTAAAAATCAGCAAGACACAGGCACCCCAAAGTTTGGGGCTGCTCTGTTGACAAGAACCTCCACTTCATGACACCTTAAATATCCCAGGAAAGAGAAAAATGGATAAAGAAGTGGTGGTCCTTATGTACAATGGAATATCCCTCAGCCATGAAATCAATGTCATAAGGCTAGTAGCAGCATGATGAGTGGCTTTAGCTACGACGATTCTAAGTGAAATAAGTCATACAGAAAAACACACTTATTATAAGCTATCACTTATAGAGGGAATGTAAAAACCGCTACACTTGAACTGAATTACAAAACAGAACAGAGTCACACGTTTAGAAAACACACTATGGCTGCTTAACGGGAAAGGTGGGGTGGGGTGATGCATAAAACAAGGGTTTCAAATGAGCTCAGATACCGTTCCATAAACCCAATATGTAATAGAAAGACCTACTCCTTGCTCAGTGAACTGGACTCAACACCCCCTATTCACCGTGCAAGAATATATCTGACTAGTAAGAATCTTAAAACCTATGTATTGATATCTCTCTGGAAGTGAGTCAAGTGGGTGTAAAGCGGCAGAAACACAGCCGTGAAAAGCAGCTAAACCCCATTATAAAAATAAATTACTTTTAAAAACCCGTGAAACAAAGACAGTGAAAGAGAGAGAAATTCTTACAAAATTCGTTAAGGGGCTGTGATGCAACCTGGATTGACCATATCTAGACCCACAGCTGGATGAGACATAAGGGTGGACACTCTCGGGGCTGAGAGGTTTGGTGAGGTTGGGGGAGCAAACGCAGAGCCTTTAAAGTAATACTGCCTGTTACCCATCCCATGGGTCCCAAATCTCCAGGTTCAAGGGCATCTTCCTACCTCGAAAACATGCATGAGAAACCCAGAAGGTGGTACACCGTGTGATCGGGAAAGGTTTCTAAAACGCACCTCATTTCTCATCTCCTTGTGCTCGGGTTCGCCATTCCAGCCGCTTTACTAGCAATCTCCCTCCTTGGAGAATCAGCACCTTTAACCTCCCGTTCCGTACAGCTTGCAATATGTCCTGAGGATGAACGGGAAGAGGGGGAGCCAATGAGAGACTAGCTCTAGGTGTTGGGACAGGCACAGGTCACTCTATTTTCCCATCAGGAAGAAGAATTAACCACAGGCTCAGCCTGCCACCCAGAAGCAGAATAGGGCCTGAGGCAATCCTGCGCTTTTGTGGCCAGCTCCCAAAAAAGCGAGTTGAAAAATGGAGCTCAGGGGCACTGCAATTCACAAACCTGCAGAGTTATAAATGATAACTCTCGTCCACAAATATATTGAGGGAAGGCAACGAAGAGGATCTGAAAGCAAGGCAGAATTGCAGGAAACAGATTTCAGGAGGTCGATTCGAATCGCCTTTAAAGCACATGAAAAGCGGCAAAACGTCGACAATGATGCCCTTGGCCAAAAAGGGCGTATGCGTTTTTTCCTGAATATATTCAGGAAAAAACGCATACGCCCTTTTTGGCCAACCAAGCAACCTGGAAAGGCAAATCAGCGCTACAAAGAAGTCTCGCTTCCCATCGGTCAAAAGGGCCATGCGGAAAAAAGTGTCAAAACCAGAAATGCAGGACAGGCCATGGAGAAATGGGAGCCTTGCTACGCTGATGGGCGGGATGTAAATTGCCAACAGCCACTCTGGAGAAGTGTACGGTGTGTCCTGAAACATCGAAAAAACACAGCTTAGAGCGCATAGGGCACTTCCACTCATGGGCGTATAAATTGGGAAAATTAAAAATCAGCAAGACACAGGCACCCCAAAGTTTGGGGCTGCTCTGTTGACAAGAACCTCCACTTCGTGACACCTTAAATATCCCAGGAAAGAGAAAAATGGATAAAGAAGTGGTGGTCCTTATGTACAATGGAATATCACTCAGCCATGAAATCAATGTCATAAGGCTAGTAGCAGCATGATGAGTGGCTTTAGCCACGACGATTCTAAGTGAAATAAGTCATACAGAAAAACACACTTATTATAAGCTATCACTTATAGAGGGAATGTAAAAACTGCTACACTTGAACTGAATTACAAGACAGAACAGAGTCACACGTTTAGAAAACACATTATGGCTTCTTAACGGGAAAGGTGGGGTGGGGTGATGCATAAAACAAGGGTTTCAAATGAGCTCAGATACCGTTCCATAAACCCCATATGTAATAGAAAGACCTACTCCTTGCTCAGTGAACTGGACTCAACACCCCCTATTCACCGCACAAGAATATATCTGACTAGTAAGAATCTTAAAACCTATGTATTGATATCTCTCTGGAAGTGAGTCAAGTGGCTGTAAAGCGGCAGAAACAGAGCCGTGAAAAGCAGCTAAACCCCATTATAAAAATAAATTACTTTTAAAAACCCGTGAAACAAAGACAGTGAAAGAGAGAGAATTTCTTACAAAATTCGTTCAGGGGCTGTGATGCAACCTGGATTGACCATATCTAGACCCACAGCTGGAGGAGACATAAGGGTGGACACTCTCGCGGCTGAGAGGTTTGGTGAGGTTGGGGGAGCAAACGCAGAGCCTTTAAAGTAATACTGCCTGTTACCCATCCCATGGGTCCCAAATCTCCAGGTTCAAGGGCATCTTCCTACCTCGAAAACATGCATGAGAAACCCAGAAGGTGGTACACCGTGTGATCGGGAAAGGTTTCTAAAACGCACCTCATTTCTCATCTCCTTGTGCTCGGGTTCGCCATTCCAGCCGCTTTACTAGCAATCTCCCTCCTTGGAGAATCAGCACCTTTAACCTCCCGTTCCGTACAGCTTGCAATTTGTCCTGAGGATGAACGGGAAGAGGGGGAGCCAATGAGAGACTAGCTCTAGGTGTTGGGACAGGCACAGGTCACTCTATTTTCCCATCAGGAAGAAGAATTAACCACAGGCTCAGCCTGCCGCCCAGAAGCAGAATAGGGCCTGAGGCGATCCTGCGCTTTTGCGGACAGCTCCCAAAAAAGCGAGTTGAAAAATGGAGCTCAGGGGCACTGCAATTCACAAACCTGCAGAGTTATAAATGATAACTCTCGTCCACAAATATATTGAGGGAAGGCACCGAAGAGGATCTGAAAGCAAGGCAGAATTGCAGGAAACAGATTTCAGGAGGTCGATTCGAATCGCCTTTAAAGCACATGAAAAGTGGCAAAACGTCGACAATGATGCCCTTGGCCAAAAAGGGCGTATGCGTTTTTTCCTGAATATATTCAGGAAAAAACGCATACGCCCTTTTCGGCCAACCAAGCAACCTGGAAAGGCAAATCAGCGCTACAAAGAAGTCTCGCTTCCCATCGGTCAAAAGGGCCACGCGGAAAAAAGTGTCAAAACCAGAAATGCAGAACAGGCCATGGAGAAATGGGAGCCTTGCTACGCTGATGGGCGGGATGTAAATTGCCAACAGCCACTCTGGAGAAGTGTACGGTGTGTCCTGAAACATCGAAAAAACACAGCTTAGAGCGCATAGGGCACTTCCACTCATGGGCGTATAAATTGGGAAAACTAAAAATCAGCAAGACACAGGCACCCCAAAGTTTGGGGCTGCTCTGTTGACAAGAACCTCCACTTCGTGACACCTTAAATATCCCAGGAAAGAGAAAAATGGATAAAGAAGTGGTGGTCCTTATGTACAATGGAATATCCCTCAGCCATGAAATCAATGTCATAAGGCTAGTAGCAGCATGATGAGTGGCTTTAGCTACGACGATTCTAAGTGAAATAAGTCATACAGAAAAACACACTTATTATAAGCTATCACTTATAGAGGGAATGTAAAAACCGCTACACTTGAACTGAATTACAAAACAGAACAGAGTCACACGTTTAGAAAACACACTATGGCTGCTTAACGGGAAAGGTGGGGTGGGGTGATGCATAAAACAAGGGTTTCAAATGAGCTCAGATACCGTTCCATAAACCCAATATGTAATAGAAAGACCTACTCCTTGCTCAGTGAACTGGACTCAACACCCCTTATTCACCGTGCAAGAATATATCTGACTAGTAAGAATCTTAAAACCTATGTATTGATATCTCTCTGGAAGTGAGTCAAGTGGGTGTAAAGCGGCAGAAACACAGCCGTGAAAAGCAGCTAAACCCCATTATAAAAATAAATTACTTTTAAAAACCCGTGAAACAAAGACAGTGAAAGAGAGAGAAATTCTTACAAAATTCGTTAAGGGGCTGTGATGCAACCTGGATTGACCATATCTAGACCCACAGCTGGAGGAGACATAAGGGTGGACACTCTCGCGGCTGAGAGGTTTGGTGAGGTTGGGGGAGCAAACGCAGAGCCTTTAAAGTAATACTGCCTGTTACCCATCCCATGGGTCCCAAATCTGCAGGTTCAAGGGCATCTTCCTACCTCAAAAACATGCATGAGAAACCCAGAAGGTGGTACACCGTGTGATCGGGAAAGGTTTCTAAAACGCACCTCATTTCTCATCTCCTTGTGCTCGGGTTCGCCATTCCAGCCGCTTTACTAGCAATCTCCCTCCTTGGAGAATCAGCACCTTTAACCTCCCGTTCCGTACAGCTTGCAATTTGTCCTGAGGATGAACGGGAAGAGGGGGAGCCAATGAGAGACTAGCTCTAGGTGTTGGGACAGGCACAGGTCACTCTATTTTCCCATCAGGAAGAAGAATTAACCACAGGCTCAGCCTGCCGCCCAGAAGCAGAATAGGGCCTGAGGCGATCCTGCGCTTTTGCGGACAGCTCCCAAAAAAGCGAGTTGAAAAATGGAGCTCAGGGGCACTGCAATTCACAAACCTGCAGAGTTATAAATGATAACTCTCGTCCACAAATATATTGAGGGAAGGCACCGAAGAGGATCTGAAAGCAAGGCAGAATTGCAGGAAACAGATTTCAGGAGGTCGATTCGAATCGCCTTTAAAGCACATGAAAAGTGGCAAAACGTCGACAATGATGCCCTTGGCCAAAAAGGGCGTATGCGTTTTTTCCTGAATATATTCAGGAAAAAACGCATACGCCCTTTTCGGCCAACCAAGCAACCTGGAAAGGCAAATCAGCGCTACAAAGAAGTCTCGCTTCCCATCGGTCAAAAGGGCCACGCGGAAAAAAGTGTCAAAACCAGAAATGCAGAACAGGCCATGGAGAAATGGGAGCCTTGCTACGCTGATGGGCGGGATGTAAATTGCCAACAGCCACTCTGGAGAAGTGTACGGTGTGTCCTGAAACATCGAAAAAACACAGCTTAGAGCGCATAGGGCACTTCCACTCATGGGCGTATAAATTGGGAAAACTAAAAATCAGCAAGACACAGGCACCCGAAAGTTTAGGGCTGCTCTGTTGACAAGAACCTCCACTTCATGACACCTTAAATATCCCAGGAAAGAGAAAAATGGATAAAGAAGTGGTGGTCCTTATGTACAATGGAATATCCCTCAGCCATGAAATCAATGTCATAAGGCTAGTAGCAGCATGATGAGTGGCTTTAGCCACGACGATTCTAAGTGAAATAAGTCATACAGAAAAACACACTTATTATAAGCTATCACTTATAGAGGGAATGTAAAAACCGCTACACTTGAACTGAATTACAAAACAGAACAGAGTCACACGTTTAGAAAACACACTATGGCTGCTTAACGGGAAAGGTGGGGTGGGGTGATGCATAAAACAAGGGTTTCAAATGAGCTCAGATACCGTTCCATAAACCCAATATGTAATAGAAAGACCTACTCCTTGCTCAGTGAACTGGACTCAACACCCCTTATTCACCGTGCAAGAATATATCTGACTAGTAAGAATCTTAAAACCTATGTATTGATATCTCTCTGGAAGTGAGTCAAGTGGGTGTAAAGCGGCAGAAACACAGCCGTGAAAAGCAGCTAAACCCCATTATAAAAATAAATTACTTTTAAAAACCCGTGAAACAAAGACAGTGAAAGAGAGAGAAATTCTTACAAAATTCGTTAAGGGGCTGTGATGCAACCTGGATTGACCATATCTAGACCCACAGCTGGAGGAGACATAAGGGTGGACACTCTCGCGGCTGAGAGGTTTGGTGAGGTTGGGGGAGCAAACGCAGAGCCTTTAAAGTAATACTGCCTGTTACCCATCCCATGGGTCCCAAATCTGCAGGTTCAAGGGCATCTTCCTACCTCAAAAACATGCATGAGAAACCCAGAAGGTGGTACACCGTGTGATCGGGAAAGGTTTCTAAAACGCACCTCATTTCTCATCTCCTTGTGCTCGGGTTCGCCATTCCAGCCGCTTTACTAGCAATCTCCCTCCTTGGAGAATCAGCACCTTTAACCTCCCGTTCCGTACAGCTTGCAATTTGTCCTGAGGATGAACGGGAAGAGGGGGAGCCAATGAGAGACTAGCTCTAGGTGTTGGGACAGGCACAGGTCACTCTATTTTCCCATCAGGAAGAAGAATTAACCACAGGCTCAGCCTGCCGCCCAGAAGCAGAATAGGGCCTGAGGCGATCCTGCGCTTTTGCGGACAGCTCCCAAAAAAGCGAGTTGAAAAATGGAGCTCAGGGGCACTGCAATTCACAAACCTGCAGAGTTATAAATGATAACTCTCGTCCACAAATATATTGAGGGAAGGCACCGAAGAGGATCTGAAAGCAAGGCAGAATTGCAGGAAACAGATTTCAGGAGGTCGATTCGAATCGCCTTTAAAGCACATGAAAAGCGGCAAAACGTCGACAATGATGCCCTTGGCCAAAAAGGGCGTATGCGTTTTTTCCTGAATATATTCAGGAAAAAACGCATACGCCCTTTTTGGCCAACCAAGCAACCTGGAAAGGCAAATCAGCGCTACAAAGAAGTCTCGCTTCCCATCGGTCAAAAGGGCCATGCGGAAAAAAGTGTCAAAACCAGAAATGCAGGACAGGCCATGGAGAAATGGGAGCCTTGCTACGCTGATGGGCGGGATGTAAATTGCCAACAGCCACTCTGGAGAAGTGTACGGTGTGTCCTGAAACATCGAAAAAACACAGCTTAGAGCGCATAGGGCACTTCCACTCATGGGCGTATAAATTGGGAAAACTAAAAATCAGCAAGACACAGGCACCCCAAAGTTTGGGGCTGCTCTGTTGACAAGAACCTCCACTTCGTGACACCTTAAATATCCCAGGAAAGAGAAAAATGGATAAAGAAGTGGTGGTCCTTATGTACAATGGAATATCCCTCAGCCATGAAATCAATGTCATAAGGCTAGTAGCAGCATGATGAGTGGCTTTAGCCACGACGATTCTAAGTGAAATAAGTCATACAGAAAAACACACTTATTATAAGCTATCACTTATAGAGGGAATGTAAAAACTGCTACACTTGAACTGAATTACAAGACAGAACAGAGTCACACGTTTAGAAAACACATTATGGCTTCTTAACGGGAAAGGTGGGGTGGGGTGATGCATAAAACAAGGGTTTCAAATGAGCTCAGATACCGTTCCATAAACCCCATATGTAATAGAAAGACCTACTCCTTGCTCAGTGAACTGGACTCAACACCCCCTATTCACCGCACAAGAATATATCTGACTAGTAAGAATCTTAAAACCTATGTATTGATATCTCTCTGGAAGTGAGTCAAGTGGCTGTAAAGCGGCAGAAACACAGCCGTGAAAAGCAGCTAAACCCCATTATAAAAATAAATTACTTTTAAAAACCTGTGAAACAAAGACAGTGAAAGAGAGAGAAATTCTTACAAAATTCGTTCAGGGGCTGTGATGCAACCTGGATTGACCATATCTAGACCCACAGCTGGAGGAGACATAAGGGTGGACACTCTCGTGGCTGAGAGGTTTGGTGAGGTTGGGGGAGCAAACGCAGAGCCTTTAAAGTAATACTGCCTGTTACCCATCCCATGGGTCCCAAATCTGCAGGTTCAAGGGCATCTTCCTACCTCGAAAACATGCATGAGAAACCCAGAAGGTGGTACACCGTGTGATCGGGAAAGGTTTCTAAAACGCACCTCATTTCTCATCTCCTTGTGCTCGGGTTCGCCATTCCAGCCGCTTTACTAGCAATCTCCCTCCTTGGAGAATCAGCACCTTTAACCTCCCGTTCCGTACAGCTTGCAATTTGTCCTGAGGATGAACGGGAAGAGGGGGAGCCAATGAGAGACTAGCTCTAGGTGTTGGGACAGGCACAGGTCACTCTATTTTCCCATCAGGAAGAAGAATTAACCACAGGCTCAGCCTGCCGCCCAGAAGCAGAATAGGGCCTGAGGCGATCCTGCGCTTTTGCGGACAGCTCCCAAAAAAGCGAGTTGAAAAATGGAGCTCAGGGGCACTGCAATTCACAAACCTGCAGAGTTATAAATGATAACTCTCGTCCACAAATATATTGAGGGAAGGCACCGAAGAGGATCTGAAAGCAAGGCAGAATTGCAGGAAACAGATTTCAGGAGGTCGATTCGAATCGCCTTTAAAGCACATGAAAAGTGGCAAAACGTCGACAATGATGCCCTTGGCCAAAAAGGGCGTATGCGTTTTTTCCTGAATATATTCAGGAAAAAACGCATACGCCCTTTTCGGCCAACCAAGCAACCTGGAAAAGCAAATCAGCGCTACAAAGAAGTCTCGCTTCCCATTGGTCAAAAGGGCCACGCGGAAAAAAGTGTCAAAACCAGAAATGCAGAACAGGCCATGGAGAAATGGGAGCCTTGCTACGCTGATGGGCGGGATGTAAATTGCCAACAGCCACTCTGGAGAAGTGTACGGTGTGTCCTGAAACATCAAAAAAACACAGCTTAGAGCGCATAGGGCACTTCCACTCATGGGCGTATAAATTGGGAAAACTAAAAATCAGCAAGACACAGGCACCCGAAAGTTTAGGGCTGCTCTGTTGACAAGAATCTCCACTTCATGACACCTTAAATATCCCAGGAAAGAGAAAAATGGATAAAGAAGTGGTGGTCCTTATGTACAATGGAATATCCCTCAGCCATGAAATCAATGTCATAAGGCTAGTAGCAGCATGATGAGTGGCTTTAGCTACGACGATTCTAAGTGAAATAAGTCACACAGAAAAAGACACTTATCATAAGCTATCACTTATAGAGGGAATGTAAAAACCGCTACACTTGAACTGAATTACAAAACAGAACAGAGTCACACGTTTACAAAACACACTATGTCTGCTTAACGGGAAAGGTGGGGTGGGGTGATGCATAAAACAAGGGTTTCAAATGAGCTCAGATACCGTTCCATAAACCCAATATGTAATAGAAAGACCTACTCCTTGCTCAGTGAACTGGACTCAACACCCCCTATTCACCGCACAAGAATATATCTGACTAGTAAGAATCTTAAAACCTATGTATTGATATCTCTCTGGAAGTGAGTCAAGTGGCTGTAAAGCGGCAGAAACACAGCCGTGAAAAGCAGCTAAACCCCATTATAAAAATAAATTACTTTTAAAAACCCGTGAAACAAAGACAGTGAAAGAGAGAGAAATTCTTACAAAATTCGTTCAGGGGCTGTGATGCAACCTGGATTGACCATATCTAGACCCACAGCTGGAGGAGACATAAGGGTGGACACTCTCGCGGCTGAGAGGTTTGGTGAGGTTGGGGGAGCAAACGCAGAGCCTTTAAAGTAATACTGCCTGTTACCCATCCCATGGGTCCCAAATCTGCAGGTTCAAGGGCATCTTCCTACCTCAAAAACATGCATGAGAAACTCAGAAGGTGGTACACCGTGTGATCGGGAAAGGTTTCTAAAACGCACCTCATTTCTCATCTCCTTGTGCTCGGGTTCGCCATTCCAGCCGCTTTACTAGCAATCTCCCTCCTTGGAGAATCAGCACCTTTAACCTCCCGTTCCGTACAGCTTGCAATTTGTCCTGAGGATGAACGGGAAGAGGGGGAGCCAATGAGAGACTAGCTCTAGGTGTTGGGACAGGCACAGGTCACTCTATTTTCCCATCAGGAAGAAGAATTAACCACAGGCTCAGCCTGCCGCCCAGAAGCAGAATAGGGCCTGAGGCGATCCTGCGCTTTTGCGGACAGCTCCCAAAAAAGCGAGTTGAAAAATGGAGCTCAGGGGCACTGCAATTCACAAACCTGCAGAGTTATAAATGATAACTCTCGTCCACAAATATATTGAGGGAAGGCACCGAAGAGGATCTGAAAGCAAGGCAGAATTGCAGGAAACAGATTTCAGGAGGTCGATTCGAATCGCCTTTAAAGCACATGAAAAGTGGCAAAACGTTGACAATGATGCCCTTGGCCAAAAAGGGCGTATGCGTGTTTTCCTGAATATATTCAGGAAAAAACGCATACGCCCTTTTCGGCCAACCAAGCAACCTGGAAAGGCAAATCAGCGCTACAAAGAAGTCTCGCTTCCCATCGGTCAAAAGGGCCACGCGGAAAAAAGTGTCAAAACCAGAAATGCAGAACAGGCCATGGAGAAATGGGAGCCTTGCTACGCTGATGGGCGGGATGTAAATTGCCAACAGCCACTCTGGAGAAGTGTACGGTGTGTCCTGAAACATCAAAAAAACACAGCTTAGAGCGCATAGGGCACTTCCACTCATGGGCGTATAAATTGGGAAAACTAAAAATCAGCAAGACACAGGCACCCGAAAGTTTAGGGCTGCTCTGTTGACAAGAACCTCCACTTCATGACACCTTAAATATCCCAGGAAAGAGAAAAATGGATAAAGAAGTGGTGGTCCTTATGTACAATGGAATATCCCTCAGCCATGAAATCAATGTCATAAGGCTAGTAGCAGCATGATGAGTGGCTTTAGCTACGACGATTCTAAGTGAAATAAGTCATACAGAAAAACACACTTATTATAAGCTATCACTTATAGAGGGAATGTAAAAACCGCTACACTTGAACTGAATTACAAAACAGAACAGAGTCACACGTTTAGAAAACACACTATGGCTGCTTAACGGGAAAGGTGGGGTGGGGTGATGCATAAAACAAGGGTTTCAAATGAGCTCAGATACCGTTCCATAAACCCCATATGTAATAGAAAGACCTACTCCTTGCTCAGTGAACTGGACTCAACACCCCCTATTCACCGCACAAGAATATATCTGACTAGTAAGAATCTTAAAACCTATGTATTGATATCTCTCTGGAAGTGAGTCAAGTGGCTGTAAAGCGGCAGAATCACAGCCGTGAAAAGCAGCTAAACCCCATTATAAAAATAAATTCCTTTTAAAAACCCGTGAAACAAAGACAGTGAAAGAGAGAGAAATTCTTACAAAATTCGTTCAGGGGCTGTGATGCAACCTGGATTGACCATATCTAGACCCACAGCTGGATGAGACATAAGGGTGGACACTCTCGCGGCTGAGAGGTTTGGTGAGGTTGGGGGAGCAAACGCAGAGCCTTTAAAGTAATACTGCCTGTTACCCATCCCATGGGTCCCAAATCTGCAGGTTCAAGGGCATCTTCCTACCTCAAAAACATGCATGAGAAACCCAGAAGGTGGTACACCGTGTGATCGGGAAAGGTTTCTAAAACGCACCTCATTTCTCATCTCCTTGTGCTCGGGTTCGCCATTCCAGCTGCTTTACTAGCAATCTCCCTCCTTGTAGAATCAGCACCTTTAACCTCCCGTTCCGTACAGCTTGCAATTTGTCCTGAGGATGAACGGGAAGAGGGGGAGCCAATGAGAGACTAGCTCTAGGTGTTGGGACAGGCACAGGTCACTCTATTTTCCCATCAGGAAGAAGAATTAACCACAGGCTCAGCCTGCCGCCCAGAAGCAGAATAGGGCCTGAGGCGATCCTGCGCTTTTGCGGACAGCTCCCAAAAAAGCGAGTTGAAAAATGGAGCTCAGGGGCACTGCAATTCACAAACCTGCAGAGTTATAAATGATAACTCTCGTCCACAAATATATTGAGGGAAGGCACCGAAGAGGATCTGAAAGCAAGGCAGAATTGCAGGAAACAGATTTCAGGAGGTCGATTCGAATCGCCTTTAAAGCACATGAAAAGCGGCAAAACGTCGACAATGATGCCCTTGGCCAAAAAGGGCGTATGCGTTTTTTCCTGAATATATTCAGGAAAAAACGCATACGCCCTTTTTGGCCAACCAAGCAACCTGGAAAGGCAAATCAGCGCTACAAAGAAGTCTCGCTTCCCATCGGTCAAAAGGGCCATGCGGAAAAAAGTGTCAAAACCAGAAATGCAGGACAGGCCATGGAGAAATGGGAGCCTTGCTACGCTGATGGGCGGGATGTAAATTGCCAACAGCCACTCTGGAGAAGTGTACGGTGTGTCCTGAAACATCGAAAAAACACAGCTTAGAGCGCATAGGGCACTTCCACTCATGGGCGTATAAATTGGGAAAACTAAAAATCAGCAAGACACAGGCACCCCAAAGTTTGGGGCTGCTCTGTTGACAAGAACCTCCACTTCGTGACACCTTAAATATCCCAGGAAAGAGAAAAATGGATAAAGAAGTGGTGGTCCTTATGTACAATGGAATATCACTCAGCCATGAAATCAATGTCATAAGGCTAGTAGCAGCATGATGAGTGGCTTTAGCCACGACGATTCTAAGTGAAATAAGTCATACAGAAAAACACACTTATTATAAGCTATCACTTATAGAGGGAATGTAAAAACTGCTACACTTGAACTGAATTACAAGACAGAACAGAGTCACACGTTTAGAAAACACATTATGGCTTCTTAACGGGAAAGGTGGGGTGGGGTGATGCATAAAACAAGGGTTTCAAATGAGCTCAGATACCGTTCCATAAACCCCATATGTAATAGAAAGACCTACTCCTTGCTCAGTGAACTGGACTCAACACCCCCTATTCACCGCACAAGAATATATCTGACTAGTAAGAATCTTAAAACCTATGTATTGATATCTCTCTGGAAGTGAGTCAAGTGGCTGTAAAGCGGCAGAAACACAGCCGTGAAAAGCAGCTAAACCCCATTATAAAAATAAATTACTTTTAAAAACCCGTGAAACAAAGACAGTGAAAGAGAGAGAAATTCTTACAAAATTCGTTCAGGGGCTGTGATGCAACCTGGATTGACCATATCTAGACCCACAGCTGGAGGAGACATAAGGGTGGACACTCTCGCGGCTGAGAGGTTTGGTGAGGTTGGGGGAGCAAACGCAGAGCCTTTAAAGTAATACTGCCTGTTACCCATCCCATGGGTCCCAAATCTCCAGGTTCAAGGGCATCTTCCTACCTCGAAAACATGCATGAGAAACCCAGAAGGTGGTACACCGTGTGATCGGGAAAGGTTTCTAAAACGCACCTCATTTCTCATCTCCTTGTGCTCGGGTTCGCCATTCCAGCTGCTTTACTAGCAATCTCCCTCCTTGTAGAATCAGCACCTTTAACCTCCCGTTCCGTACAGCTTGCAATTTGTCCTGAGGATGAACGGGAAGAGGGGGAGCCAATGAGAGACTAGCTCTAGGTGTTGGGACAGGCACAGGTCACTCTATTTTCCCATCAGGAAGAAGAATTAACCACAGGCTCAGCCTGCCGCCCAGAAGCAGAATAGGGCCTGAGGCGATCCTGCGCTTTTGCGGACAGCTCCCAAAAAAGCGAGTTGAAAAATGTAGCTCAGGGGCACTGCAATTCACAAACCTGCAGAGTTATAAATGATAACTCTCGTCCACAAATATATTGAGGGAAGGCACCGAAGAGGATCTGAAAGCAAGGCAGAATTGCAGGAAACAGATTTCAGGAGGTCGATTCGAATCGCCTTTAAAGCACATGAAAAGCGGCAAAACGTCGACAATGATGCCCTTGGCCAAAAAGGGCGTATGCGTTTTTTCCTGAATATATTCAGGAAAAAACGCATACGCCCTTTTTGGCCAACCAAGCAACCTGGAAAGGCAAATCAGCGCTACAAAGAAGTCTCGCTTCCCATCGGTCAAAAGGGCCATGCGGAAAAAAGTGTCAAAACCAGAAATGCAGGACAGGCCATGGAGAAATGGGAGCCTTGCTACGCTGATGGGCGGGATGTAAATTGCCAACAGCCACTCTGGAGAAGTGTACGGTGTGTCCTGAAACATCGAAAAAACACAGCTTAGAGCGCATAGGGCACTTCCACTCATGGGCGTATAAATTGGGAAAACTAAAAATCAGCAAGACACAGGCACCCCAAAGTTTGGGGCTGCTCTGTTGACAAGAACCTCCACTTCGTGACACCTTAAATATCCCAGGAAAGAGAAAAATGGATAAAGAAGTGGTGGTCCTTATGTACAATGGAATATCACTCAGCCATGAAATCAATGTCATAAGGCTAGTAGCAGCATGATGAGTGGCTTTAGCCACGACGATTCTAAGTGAAATAAGTCATACAGAAAAACACACTTATTATAAGCTATCACTTATAGAGGGAATGTAAAAACTGCTACACTTGAACTGAATTACAAGACAGAACAGAGTCACACGTTTAGAAAACACATTATGGCTTCTTAACGGGAAAGGTGGGGTGGGGTGATGCATAAAACAAGGGTTTCAAATGAGCTCAGATACCGTTCCATAAACCCCATATGTAATAGAAAGACCTACTCCTTGCTCAGTGAACTGGACTCAACACCCCCTATTCACCGCACAAGAATATATCTGACTAGTAAGAATCTTAAAACCTATGTATTGATATCTCTCTGGAAGTGAGTCAAGTGGCTGTAAAGCGGCAGAAACACAGCCGTGAAAAGCAGCTAAACCCCATTATAAAAATAAATTACTTTTAAAAACCCGTGAAACAAAGACAGTGAAAGAGAGAGAAATTCTTACAAAATTCGTTCAGGGGCTGTGATGCAACCTGGATTGACCATATCTAGACCCACAGCTGGAGGAGACATAAGGGTGGACACTCTCGCGGCTGAGAGGTTTGGTGAGGTTGGGGGAGCAAACGCAGAGCCTTTAAAGTAATACTGCCTGTTACCCATCCCATGGGTCCCAAATCTGCAGGTTCAAGGGCATCTTCCTACCTCGAAAACATGCATGAGAAACCCAGAAGGTGGTACACCGTGTGATCGGGAAAGGTTTCTAAAACGCACCTCATTTCTCATCTCCTTGTGCTCGGGTTCGCCATTCCAGCCGCTTTACTAGCAATCTCCCTCCTTGGAGAATCAGCACCTTTAACCTCCCGTTCCGTACAGCTTGCAATTTGTCCTGAGGATGAACGGGAAGAGGGGGAGCCAATGAGAGACTAGCTCTAGGTGTTGGGACAGGCACAGGTCACTCTATTTTCCCATCAGGAAGAAGAATTAACCACAGGCTCAGCCTGCCGCCCAGAAGCAGAATAGGGCCTGAGGCGATCCTGCGCTTTTGCGGACAGCTCCCAAAAAAGCGAGTTGAAAAATGGAGCTCAGGGGCACTGCAATTCACAAACCTGCAGAGTTATAAATGATAACTCTCGTCCACAAATATATTGAGGGAAGGCACCGAAGAGGATCTGAAAGCAAGGCAGAATTGCAGGAAACAGATTTCAGGAGGTCGATTCGAATCGCCTTTAAAGCACATGAAAAGTGGCAAAACGTCAACAATGATGCCCTTGGCCAAAAAGGGCGTATGCGTTTTTTCCTGAATATATTCAGGAAAAAACGCATACGCCCTTTTCGGCCAACCAAGCACCCTGGAAAGGCAAATCAGCGCTACAAAGAAGTCTCGCTTCCCATCGGTCAAAAGGGCCACGCGGAAAAAAGTGTCAAAACCAGAAATGCAGAACAGGCCATGGAGAAATGGGAGCCTTGCTACGCTGATGGGCGGGATGTAAATTGCCAACAGCCACTCTGGAGAAGTGTACGGTGTGTCCTGAAACATCAAAAAAACACAGCTTAGAGCGC